>NW_025806456.1:0-3105 GCF_022045245.1 Lucilia cuprina
TTTTTTAAGCCGTAACGAAGGACGGAAAAAAATTCACGTAATAAAAAAACTTTTACTTATCCTTTTTTTCGACTCTTTAGAAATTCTTAGAATGATACATGATTTAAACAAATAAGGAAGTAAATAACTTTTTAATTTCTAAAGATTTCTTTTTTACAGACTGGCAATAACAAAAAATTGTTAAAATACTTTTTCTTCTCCCTCGCTATAGAATAGAAATGTAACAAAAAAAAAAAAAAAAATGCATAAAAAAGTAAAAAGTACTTGTCATTTAATAAGAAAAAATTTTCCTTTTTTTGTTTTTTGTTCTAAATATTATTTTTCTTACTGTTTCTTTTCAATATTACGTAAGTATCAGATATATATTTGAATATGAGCAAACTGTAGAAAACTTTGTTAAAGTAAATGTTAAGTAATATGGTTTTCATATGGTAACAGGCCAAATGAGTAGAGTTTTGTATGAAAAGTTTTCGAAATATAAAAAGTTATCAGGTTATTGCTACATGATGAAATTATTTACGCTTAAGTTAATACAAACAATATTTATTATAAATACAAACTTTCTTAAGGGTACTTAAACATGTGTTCAGATATTCAAATATATTTTAATAATTTACAACACAAGCGAAACATGGAAAAGGATGAGACACATAACCAGTCAGTATTCTGATAAAAATTTAAAAATTCTATTTAACAGTAAACAAGAGCAAATTCAAAGTAAATGTTTTACGAGAAAAGTTGCACAACAACTGAACAACTTCTTACCAAAAAAGAGAAATTATACAATATGAACAACTTTTTTCCATAGAAGTTGTTAAGAGTCTATTTTCAGCAAGAGAAGGTAGTTTAATGAAACTTCAAAGTCTGAACGCTGCTCAAATTTTAAACATATTTCTACTAGAAAAGTTGCACAAAGCTCAGAGTCTGAACAACATTTCAATAGAAATGTAGCTCAGAGTCTAAACAACATTTCTGTAGAAAAGTAGTTCATAGTCTGAACAACATTTCACTGGAAAAGTTGCTCAGAGTCTGCACAACATTTCATTGAAAAAGTTGCTTAGAGTCTGAACAACATTTCATTAGAAAAGTTGCTCAGAATCTGAACGACATTTAAATAGAAATGTAGCTCAGAGTCTGAACAAAATTTCAGTAGAAAAGTAGCTCATAGTCTGAACAACATTTCATTAGAAAAGTTGTTCGTAGTCTGAACAACATTTCATTAGAAAAATTGCTCAGAGTCTGAACAACATTTCATTAGAAAAGTAGCTCAGAGTCTGAACAATATTTCATTAGAAAAGTTGCTCAGAGTCTGAACAACATTTCAATAGAAATGTAGCTCAGAGTCTAAACAACATTTCAGTAGAAAAGTAGTTCATAGTCTCAACAACATTTCATTAGAAAAGTTGTTCGTAGTCATTGGAAAAGTTGCTCAGAGTCTGAACAACATTTCATTAGAAAAGTAGCTCAGAGTCTGAACAACATTTTATTAGAAAAGTAGCTCAAAGTCTGAACAATATTTCATTAGAAAAGTTGCTCGTAGTCTGAACATAATTCAATTAAAAAGTTGCTTAGAGTCTGAACAACATTTTATAAGAAAACTTGCTTAGAGACTTAACTACATTTTAGTAGAAATGTTGCAAAAAATATCATCAACATTTCACCAGAAAAGTTACTGTGAGTTCTAAAAAACTTTTTACCAGAAAAGTTGCCTAGAGTCAGAAGAGATTTTTATTAGAAAAGTTGTTTCGAGTCTGAATAACAGTTTTTTAGAAAAAAAGTCTAAACAACTTTTTACTAGAAAAGTTCAGCTGAGAGACTGAACAACATTTTACTAGAAAAGTTTTTTGTCTAAAAAAGTTGTTCATGGTCTGAAAAAGTTTTAACTAGAAATGTTTGCTGTGAGTCTGAACAACTTTTTACTAGAAATGTTTATCTGAGTCTGAACAATTTTTTAGTGAAAAAGTTACTTAAAGTCTGAACAATATTCTACTAAAAAAACTGCTTAAAATCTGAACAACTTTTTACATGAAATGTTTATCTGAGTTTGAACAACTTTATCTGAGCATGAGCAACCTATTAATAGAAAAGTTGTTCAGAGCATGAGCAACTTATTAATAGAAAAGTTGTTCAGAGCATGAGCAACTTATTAATAAAAAAGAAAAGTTGTTCAAAGCATGAACAACTTGTTACTAGAACAACTGCTCACAGTTAGAACAACTTTTCACCATAAAGGTCTTTCAAAGTCTAAACAAGACTTTACTACAAAAGTTTTTGAGAGTTTAAGCAACTTTTTGTTAGAAAAGTATCTCAGAGTTTCTACTAGAAAAATTGCTCAACATTTTTACAACCTTGCTCATAGACTGAATTAAATTTTAGTAGAAAATTTGCTCAGATTCTGAACAATGTTTCTGTAGAAAAGTTTCTTTTTCTAAAAAAGGTGTACAGAATTTCAACAACATTTTACTAGAAAGGTTTTACAGAGAGTTAGTGCTTCGTTTTACTATAAAAGTTGTTGAGACTCTAAACAACTTTTTACTAAAACTGTTTCTCAGATACTAAACTGTTTTTACTTGAAAAGTTGTCTAGAAGAGTTCTTTACTCAAAAAGTTATTCAGAGTCTGAATAGATTTGTACTAGAAAAGTTGCTCAAAGTCTGAACAACTTGTTACTGGAAAAAATGCTCAGAATCTAAACAGTTTTTTACTAAAAAAATTTTGTCATCTCTGAACAAGTTGTTGCTTTGAAAGTTGTTAAGAGTTACTTCGAACAACTTCCTCTTTGAAAATTAACCCGAGTTTAAACAACTTTTTACAAGAAAAGTTGCTCAGATTCTCAATAACTTTTTACTTAAAATGTCGCTAGAAGTCTAAATAACAAGAAAAATTGCTTAGAACTTGAACAACTTTTTAGTAGATAAGTTGCCATGAGTCTGAAAAGTTTTTTTTATTGGAAAAGTTGCGTAGAGTCTGAACAACCTTTTACTAGAATAGTTGCTCAGAGTCTAATATAGCTTTTATCTAGAAAAGTTTCTTAGAACTTGAACAACTTTTTAGTAGATAAGTTGTCTAGAGTCTGAACAGTTTCTTACTGGAAAAGTTGTGTAGA
>NW_025806457.1:0-1209 GCF_022045245.1 Lucilia cuprina
ACATTGACAATTTTCATGCCAGGACAATCTTTTGTGCATCATTTTAAAGCATTATGATTGCACTTTAATTGTTATATCATTTGTGGCATAATGTGTTCTTCTAAAAAAAGGTCAATTTGAAGGATCGGTAGAATTGTTGTTCTATGTTTAAAAACACTGTGATTTGAGGTTCCGAAGTGGTTGCAAAAACCATCGGCAGTTTTCACGCTATGACAGGCATTTAGGCATCATTTTAAAGCATTATGATTGCACTTTAATATGGTATATCATTTGTAGCATAATGTGTGTTTTTACAAATTGGTCAATTTGATAGATCGGTAGAATTATTGTTCTATGTTTAATATACGCAGTAATCTGAGGTTCCGATATGGTTGCAATTAACTTTGGCAGTTTTCGTGCTAGGACAGTCGCTTATGCACGATTTTAAAGCATTAAAATTGCCATTTGTTTTGGTATTCAATTTATTGCATAATGTATTCTTAGAAAATGGCCAGTTGGATAGATCAGTAGAATTATTTTCACAGCTTTAAAAACGCGGTATTTTGAGATTCCGATATGGCTGCAAATAACATTGAGAGTTTTCATGCTATGACAGTCATTTAGGCATCATTTTAAAGCATTATGATTGCACTTTAATATGGTATATCATTTGTAGCATAATGTGTGTTTTTACAAATTGGTCAATTTGATAGATCGGTAGAATTATTGTTCTATGTTTAATAAACGCAGTAATCTGAGGTTCCCATATGACAGTCATTTAGGCATCATTTTAAAGCATTATGATTGCACTTTAATATGGTATATCATTTGTAGCATAATGTGTATTTTTAGAAATTGGTCAATTTGATAGATCGGTAGAATTATTGTTCTATGTTTAATAAACGCAGTAATCTGAGGTTCCCATATGGTTGCAATTAACTTTGGCAGTTTTCGTGCTAGGACATTAAAAGCATTAAAATTGTCATTTGTTTTGGTATATAATTTATTGAATAGTGTATTTTTAGAAAATGGCCAGGTGGATAGATCGGTAGAATTATTTTCCCAGGTTTTAAAAGGCGGTAATTTGAAGTTCCGATATGGTTGCAAAAAACTTTGACAGTTTTTATGCCATAACAATCGTTTATGCATCATTTTAAAGCATTACAGTTGCACTTTGTTTTAGTGTACAATTTGTGGCATAATGAATTTTTACAAAAATTGGATAGATCG
>NW_025806458.1:0-1128 GCF_022045245.1 Lucilia cuprina
ATAAGGTCAGAGGAAAGAAAACAGACAAATCGTATGTATGCGCATTTGTTTGTTTTGCGACTAAAGCTGTGCATTTGGAAGTCGTATCTGATTTAACTTCCGCAGCATCTATAGGGGCTTTGAAAAGATTTGTAGCGAGAAGAGGTTGTCCGATGAAAATATTTTCAGATAATGCAACAAATTTTATAGGAGCTTAAATGAAATATATAAGCTGTTATCAGAAAAAGAGCACTGTAGAAATGTAGATAAATTCTGCGCTCAAAGAAATATTGAATGGTTGAATATACCTGCAAGGTCTCCACATATTGGTGGATTATGGGAAGCTTGTGTAAAATCAGTTAAAAAGCATTTTTATAAAGTGACTGAAGGGACAATGACTTACGAAGAACTTTACATATTAAGGACACAAATAGAGTCGGTTCTTAACTCACGTCCGTTGACTCCATTGTCCGATGATCCAAATGATTTTCAAGTCCTAACCCCTGGACATTTCCTGATTAGAGAACCATTCAATACTTTAAATGATTCAGTAGATAACAAATGTTATAGTGGATTGCGTGAGCATTGGAAAGCCGTGCAATCTAACACTGAAAAGTTTTGGGAACGTTGGTCGTCCGAGTATTTGTCCGAATTACAAAAAAGGTACAAATGGAACAAACCGATGCAAAATATTAATCCAAATACTTTGGTTCTTCTGAAAGAAGACAATATTCCTCCAATGAGCTGGAGGCGTGGGAGGGTCATCCGAACTATAACGAGTTCGGATGGATTATGCAGAATGGTGGAAGTAAGGACCAGCAATGGGGAAACGAAAAGATCGGTCCACAATGTTTGTCCTTTTCCCACTGATGAAAATGAAGATGAAAGTCTGGAAATACCACCCAGAAATATTTCAAATTTTGCTAAAAATTACAGTATGAATATTCCATCTGTTAATAATAATAATAATATATTAATTATTAAAAACAAAAAAATCTAAAAATAATAATGATGATAATAACAATCGTAATTTAAAAAAAAATATGTATAAAAAAATAAAATAAAAAATAAGAATATTTTGTATACAGTACTAACATTGTTAGCAATTATTAGTCCAGTTAGGTCTTTAGTTAAAATTAATAACTTTAA
>NW_025806459.1:0-1907 GCF_022045245.1 Lucilia cuprina
AACTAGAACAGAACTAGAACAGAACTAGAACAGAACTAGAACAGAACTAGAACAGATCTAGAACAGAACTAGAACAGAACTAGAACAGAACTAGAACTGAACTAGAACAGAACTAGATCAGAACTAGAACTAAAACAGAACTAGAACTCTGAATCCAAGCTCCCTTAAAACTGCTAAATTCTGTACATTTGTAAAGTAGTCGGTATTATTATTTATATTTTTTACCTGAGTAGACTCATATATTTTGTTTTATAATCTTTTACAATTCCATATACATCCATATTCTTGTTTATACAAATACTTTGTTATTTTACACATATACATATAAGCTCAAAATTATATGAAATATGAAAAACCATAAAATAATAATTTAAATGTACTAATAAGTAATTATACCCTTGAGCCTGCTCGATTATCATTTAAGGGCTTAATTGTGAATCACATTTATATAGAAATCTCATACCAACAGACACACACCCGTACTCAGCCATATAAAACACAAGCACAAACAACAACCACACGAAATGAAAACAAAAACAATTCATCCTTAATAAATCCCAAGTAGCAGCAAATAATAACATAGGAATTAGCAGTAGGAGTAGCGTAACAGGAAAAAAGGTAGGCTTAACTTTATTATTTCATATTAAACACTTCAATATTTGTTTTCATATAAAACAATAACAACACTGCTAAACAAGCTTGAATGAGCACATACATACAATTTTCACATGCATACGTACATTGATACCAACACCACCATCATCATCATCACCAGCAACAGCAATAATAACAAGCTTCCTTTTGTGTATATCCTTTCAACCAGTTTTCTTGTTTTACTTGTTTTTTGTTTCTGGATTTTTTTTTTGTTTAAGGTGAGATTTATAAACATTTATGCCGGTCTATTAAGTTTCATTTTGTTTGTTGGTGCTTTTTTCCTTTTTTGTCCTTATATGTCAGATTGTTTGTGTTTACAGTTAAAAAAAAAACCTTTCTTCCTGTTGTTCTCTTTTTTCCCCGTTTGAATTCGTTTCTTTATATTTATACATTTTTGCTCGTATCACTGTGGTTTTATCTTTCATGTACAAATGTATGTGTTTAACGTTTGTATATGTATTTGTGTTGATGTGTTTATGTTTATGCATTGTATTGAGTATTAACACTGTTGGATAACATCTGTAGCTCATTTTCAAAGATATTTGTGGGTTTTGTAGGCAGTTATGCTCAAAAAGTTAGCAGCTTTTTATAGTGAAATAAATTATTATATATCAGATTTTAGTTGCTATTTCCTTAACCTCCTCTGTTTCACTTTTCATTTCCTCCATCCATTGTTATGATTTTTTATTACTCCTTTATACGTGTAGTCTACTACCATGGCAGACAATCATTTTCATCTCTACAAATTGAAAATATACTGAATGGGGATTTTCTGTTTTATTGTGCTTTGTCATTGTATTTTATGTTGTGTTGTGATTTTTATCAAATGCTTCAGTTAGTTAACTGTGGCATTTGATTTTGCCATGTTTTTGTTTTGTTAATATCGTTTATTGGTTGCTTTGATAGATTTGCTTAACTGTTGTATCCTGGTATTGTTTAAATACTTAAATATACATATATATTAAAAAATTAATTTTAATAATATTTATGATTCCTGGAGATTGAGATAACCATTAATAAAAATGCCTTAATTGCTTATCGGTTTAATATTAATGTTTGGATGGTTAAAAAAATTAAATAATGACGTGATAAAAGTAATGACAACTGAACTGAACTAGAACTCAACTAGAACTGAACTAGAACTCAACTTGAACTGAACTAGAACTAAACTAGAACTGAACTAGAACTGAACTAGAACTGAACTAGAACTGAACTAGAACTGAACTAGAACTGAACTAGAACTGAACTAGAAC
>NW_025806460.1:0-1901 GCF_022045245.1 Lucilia cuprina
ACCACTGATATAATCGAACAAATTTGCAGAAATTAGATTCGAAAATTGGAAAACTAAAATTCTTTAGATGATTTTTATTATTTGTTTAGAAAAATAAAAATCACTGATTGATTTCTATTTTTTGTTTGAATAAATAAAAATTACTAAGTGAATATTATTAAAAAATCATAAATACCAGTAGATTATGCCATTAGAGTAATAGATGACAAATGGGACGAACTGGAGAAACATACGACTATACCCAGGAATTTATTTATGCGAATATTAAAGTTCTGCATCAAGGAGAACCGTTATTTCAAATACAAGGACAAAATCTACACACAATGTAAAGGATTATCAATGGGCTCACCGGCCTCGCCGGTTGTGGCTGATATAGTTATGGAAGAACTATTAAATACCTGTATTGGATAATTAAATGAAAAACCTAGATTCTTGACAAAATATGTAGACGACCTTTTTGGGATTATAAAGAATAGTGCAATAGATGATACCCTCAAGGTATTCAATAACTTTCACAGACAAATCCAATTTACAATAGAGGAGGAAAACAATTGTAGATTACTATATTTGGACACAGTGATAATAAGAGATGGTGAAGATATAAGAATGGATTGGTATCAAAAACCGACAGCATCAGGACGCATTATCAATTTCTACTCCTGCCAACCCAAACATGTGATAATGAATACGGCCGATAACTTTATTAAAAGAGTCCTGACAATAAGCGATGAAAAGTTCCATAAAAACAACAAAGATAGGATAATTAAAATACTGAGAATGAACGCATTCCCAATGGACATCATTGAAAATCTACTTAAGGACAATAAAAGGAAATGCAGGAAATATGAACCGGAACCTGTGATATATAAATCGATGACATATGTACCTGGAATATCGGAGAGATTGGAAAACTCAGGAATATACAATAGGGAAAGATATAGGATAGCTTCAACGACAAACAATACACTAAGAAACAAGAATAAACTAAGTACACAAAAAACCGCACTCATGTCCCACTGTGCAGAGAGAGGCCACATTCCCAACTTAGACAACATTGAAATCTTACAGAGGGAAAATAAAAACAACAAACGATATATAAGAGAAAAAAGAATGAACTACAAAACAGACACAGAAAACTGCGCGCAGAGTTACAGACATATAATAAATAAAATAAGATTATAATAACTAGTGCAATATTATATGTAAAAGCATTGTGACGTGTTTTTATTGTTTGTTTATTGTTACTCATTTTGTAAGTGAAAATGTTTTGTTTGTAATTGTTCTTGAAACAGTGGTTTAATAAATGTTTTTTGTTAATAAAATAATTGTAGATTCCTGAAGATGCTATCCAGTGGATGGCGATATATTGAAGAAAATAAATAAATAAATTGAAAAACTTAAAACTTTGACCTCGAGCTCGTTTAATGATTTGATTTGAAGAAATTGAAAGGTCGAATAAAATATTAATATTAAATCATAAATAATTTTTTATTGAAATAAATAGAATAAAAATCAAAAATAATTTTTATTTTAAATTTTTATTATAAAAATCAGGAAAAAAAGTTTATTGAAGAAATCATTTAAAAAAGGTTTGGGAAATATTTTGGTACATTCAAAACATTTCTATGACGATTCTTTCATACTGATTTTTTTAAGCAAAAATTTCATAGATAATAATTATTTTCTGGCTCTGATTTTAAAAGATTTCTTTAAATATATTTATGAATGTATCTTTGCTTTTTAATCTGCAATATTGAAAAAAAACATGTTAGAATGCTATATTCGGCTGAGCCGAATCTTAAATACCCTCCACCAACTACGTTTATATTAATACTTTTCTAATTGATCAAATATTTGTAGAAATGAGTTTTCTCAGGGTTAAAGCGTTTTTAGGGGCTGAA
>NW_025806461.1:0-1800 GCF_022045245.1 Lucilia cuprina
TAGACTAGACTATAGACTAGACTATAGACTAGACTATAGACTAGACTATAGACTAGACTATAGACTAGACTAGACTATAGATTAGACTATAGACTACACTATAGACTAGTACTAGATTATATCGTACTCTATAGACAACAAAAACTCTATGAGCTAGAAATACAATATATCATTTGATTAAAAAAAAATACTAGAACATAGAACTAACTATATGTTAAGTTGAAGAATTTATTAAAATTCTTGTCCTTAAGATGTTTTAATATCAACATATTTAAAACATTATGTTGACTTAATTTTACACACATTTTCAATATTAGTGCCACATCCCTCTTAAACTATATCTTCCATTTTTAATATTAATAATGTTATTCACTTTAAAATCTTAAAATTTTCCCTCCTATTAAGTTGCTCAAACAAGCGCCATTGTTATCTCATTACTAAAGACAAACTTGAAAACTTTTAACCGCAAACAAAAAAGTGAGAACAAAGTAACCTTTTTCAGACTCTTTCCCTTTCACTAGTTCAAAAAAGACATTTATGATTTATGAACTTTCTCAAGCGTAGCACATTGTCACTAAATTTGGCAACTAGTTAACTTAAATGGGTAACAATAAACTTGGCTAACACAAATATATACACAGTCTAACATACCTTGCCACAAATAGAAAAGAAATATTCTCATTAAAAACCAATGAAGAGTGAAAGCTAGACACAACTAAGAGTCGAAAAGAAAGAAAAAATCTAAGAACAAAAACTAAATATTACATTCACGTAATGCCATTAAAGTTCATTATGTATAATTAGTACAGGAGAACCAACAACAACAATAACAGAAATACCTAGGAGAGAAGAAAGCAAAGTGGAAAAAGGATGCGGAAACTTCTGTCAATAGGTATGACAGCAACAACTTTGGAGGACATGTATATACATAAATGGTACAAGTCAACTAAGAAACAATAAAACAATAATTATACCAAAAAAAGAAGTCACTTTTTCTATTGTTGCTTTCAATCTCTTGTTCTTGAATGTACAATAGTTTTTCCATAAAAAATACACCAAACTAATTAAAACGTTTTACGAATTTAAATGCCACAAAAAAACCAAAGCACGTGAAATAGCAAACAGCTCAATATTCTATTTTTTGCGCTCAATATTTGCACGGTTTTCTTTGGTCTTTGTTTAAAAGCAATTTCTCTAAACAAAGCCAGAAAAAACGTAATCTTCTCCAGCTATGCTTCGTCAATTTTTAATTAGCAACATTACGGCCAGAAAAGCAATTCAGTTTTTTTTCATTTATTTCATTCAACCATTCTGCTTATTTTACCAGATGTGAATAGAAATTTACAAGCTAATAGTGGAAAAAGTGGAAAAAATCCGTTTTATTAAAGAAAAAACGTATGCTAAGTAACTCAATAAACAAATCTATACAAATGTTTTTATAATTGTGCATTTCCTTATTTTTCACAAATTAACCGCAAATAAATTAGAAATTTTCTATTTTTGTTACTTAAAATGACATAGAGTATTAAAATTGCTTTACCTAGAGTACACTGGTGGTTTGAGTGATGTAAGCAAAATAAACACTACTCATACGTTGCAGTCAGTACATATGTATATATGTATAAGACAATACATATTGTTCTATGACTTAAATTCTTCTCTGTCTTTTATAGTTTATAGTCTAGTAAATTATCCAGTCTAGTCTGTAGTCTAGTCTATAGTCTAGTCTATAGTCTAGTCTATAGTCTAGTCTATAGTCTAGTCTATAGTCTAGTCTATAGTCTAGTCTATAGTCTAGTC
>NW_025806462.1:0-2376 GCF_022045245.1 Lucilia cuprina
GACGGACATGTCTTAATTGACTCAAAAAATGATTCTAAGCCGATTGGTTTACTTTAAAGTGTATATAGGACGAATACCATCCCCACTAAAGTGGTGTAGGTATAAAGATTTCACAAAAATACAGCTGGTATTTTTGACAAATTCTTCAATGATTTGCTTAATTTTTCGACTTATACTAGAGTTTTTGTGAAATCTGATAAAGTTGTTGAAAAAAGCATGCAATTTTTTTCTAATTTTCTCAACGAATTGCTAATTATGTCAACTTTTTCTAGAGTTTTTATGAAACCTTTGCATTTCAACAATTTTTTAATATAAAGAAATTCAACTGTTTATTAAATAGAAAGAATTTTAGAAATCCCTCAAATATATGTTTAATGTTCATCGTATACTAGAGTTTTTGTGAACTTGTACATTTTTCTAATTTTCTCAACGAAGTGTAAATTATGTTATTTTTTAGAATTTTTATGGAACCTTTGAATTTTAAAAGCTGTCTAATTTCTAGAAATTCAACTGTTTAGTATAGTAAATTGAAAGATTTTGCAATTTTCACTATTTAGTTGACTTTCTGACTTTCTGAAACTGGCTTTTGACTTATTTACATTTTTGAAATGTAATGTGAAATCTTGATTTTTTATGAATCTTTTGAATGTTAAACATTTTCTACTTTCCAGAAATTCAACTGTTTAGTATAATAAGTAGTAAATTGAAAGATTTTGTAAATTTCACTATTTAGTTGACTTTCTTCATAAATTCTTTGAGAAAGTAGGAAAAGTGTCAAAAAATAAAGATTTCGCAAAAATGAAACTGGCATTTTTGAATTATCTACAGATTTTGTGAAATCTAGATTTTTTATGAATCCTTTGTATTTAAAACATTTTTTAATTTCTAGAAATTCAACTGTTTAGCATATTGAAAGATTTTGTAAAATTCACTGACCACACTATTTAGTTGAGTTTCTTGATAACTTCTTTAAAAATATTGGGAAAATAAAGATTTCGCAAAAATTAAACTGGCATTTTTGACGACCTACAGTTTTTATGAAATCTAGATTTTATATGAATCCTTTGAATTTTAAACATTTTCTAATTTCTAGAAATTCATTTGTTTAGTAATTAGAAAGATATTGTAAAATTCTCTGACCATCATTATTTAGTTGACTTTCTTGATAAATTCTTTAAAAAAAATTGGGAAAATGTAAAAAAATATAGTATAGTAAATTGAAATATTTTGTAAATTTCACTATTTAGTTGACTCTCTGGATAAAATCTTTGAGAAAGTAGGAAAAATATTAAAAAATAAAGATTTCGCAAAAATGAAACTGGCATTTTTGACGACCTACAGTTTTTGTAAAATCTAATAAAATCGAAAAGAAAATTTAAAAAAATACCTAAATGCAGTAAAACTTCCACATTTGTATAATTTTCTCAAATTTTTATGAAACTTTGAATTTCAACAATTTTCCAATATAAAGAAATTCAACTGGTTTTTAAATTGAAAGAATTTGAGAAATTCCTCAAACATATGTTTTTTTATATTTATTTACATCTTATACTATATTTACATATTATACTAGAGTTTTTGTGAAACTTGTACATTTTTCTAATTTTCTCAACGAAGAGTAAATATGTCTAATTTTTTAGAGTTTTTATGAAACCTTTGTTTCTAATATAAAGAAATTCAACTGTTTATTAAATTAAAAAAATTTGAGAAATCCCTCTGATGAAAATATGGCAACCATACAACGTGAATGTCTCTATTCCTTTTGTTCCTCTTATTTATGTTTCGTTTCTAAAACTATGTCATTTGACATTTTTGTTTTAATATTCATTCCTTTTTAAATCACTGAATTGTGAACATCATTTTATGTTTAAATAAAACTATATTTTAAAATAAAAACAACAGGTTATGGGCCCAGACGGCGAAACCTTGAATTGATTATATTAGTTTTGTGCTGAAGGACAAGTGCGAAATGAGTAGTGTTTTACAAATAGAAAAGTTGGATGACTTCAACTATGAGAGCTGGTCGGTGCAGATGAAAAGTATTTTAATAAATAGTGGCTTTTGGTACATTGCATCCGGCAGGGTTGAAAGAGAATCGTAAACAACTGACAAGGAGAGAACAATTATATTAAGTGTGAAATCAACTCAACTTGGTTATATAAGGAACGCCAAAACATCCTATGAAGCATGGTTAAATTTACAGACAACATACCAGCCCAAAGGTCCTATACAGAAAGTATCCCTATATAAGTCTTCAAATGAAGGAAGGTACCAACGTGATGCTGCATGTCAAAAAGTTTTCTGAGACAGTGGAAAAATTGGCTAAAACGGGCATAGAAATGCAGGAAGAGCTTTTGAGCATTATGTTGTTGTGCA
>NW_025806463.1:0-1163 GCF_022045245.1 Lucilia cuprina
TCTGTTCTAGTTCTGTTCTAGTTCTGTTCTAGTTCTGTTCTAGTTCTGTTCTAGTTCTGTTCTAGTTCTGTCCTAGTTCTGTTCTAGTTCTGTTCAAGTTCTGTTCTATTTCTGTTCTTCTTCTGTTCTAGTTCTGTAACTAACATTCTAACTATGTTAGTAAGTATTTAAAACAAATCTCTGTAAAGTAGTTACTTGAAGGCTATAAATCATGCATAATGTCTACTAACCCGGAAAACAAGATGCAATAAACTTTACATCCTAAACACTTAAAACTGGGACTAAACGCATACATTTGTATATATATTCCAAATTGACTTATACTAGAGTACTAAAAAAGACACCTCTATAAATCTTAAGAAAATATTCTGTAATAAAATGACACTACAGTAATACTTTTGTACACTAAGTTTGCAATACAAAAAGTAACGAGATGTAAGTAAAAACTTTATTTGCCTCTGATTTTATAGTGGAATATATAAAAAAGTAATATACAGACATTAACATACATGACAACATAAATGTATGCAGGTACATAAAAATACATATCCTGGTTGTAATGGTTTATGTGCATATGTTCCTATATACATACATACACATGAATTTAATACATGTGTTTTATATACATATAAATGGCTTTAGAAGTGATAAAAATAAAATAAAAAATATTGTTTATTTAGCTTGTTAAAATATTTATGTATGGATACATGTCATACTAGATGTTGTTGTTGTTGTTCATGTTGTTTTTATTATCAAATGCATATGAAAACTTTTATCTAAATTTATAAATACTTTCGACCCGGCAGGTTTAGATGACAGATTTAGTTGACAAAATCAAACTAGAATGCAACTTACATATGCATAAAAAAATTTTAATTTTTTTAAGAAACAAGGAAAAATAACTATCTGAACTGCCATATGAATGAGTATTAATATGAGGAATATATTTAAATACGAATGTTTGGTTTTCTGAAATCAATTTTCAGTGTTTTCGAAATTTATTTTTAATTAAAAAAAAATTAGTCAAAAAGTTACTAAAGTTGTTGTTCTAGTTTTGCTCTAGGTCTGTTCTAGTTCTGTTCTAGTTCTGTTCTAGTTCTGTTCTAGTTCTGTTCTAGTTCTGTTCTAGTTCTGTTCTAGTTCTGTTCTAGTTCTGTTCTAGT
>NW_025806464.1:0-4978 GCF_022045245.1 Lucilia cuprina
ACTAGAACAGAACTAGAACAGAACTAGAACAGAACTAGAACAGAACTAGAACAGAACTAGAACAGAACTAGAACAGAACTAGAACAGAACTAGAACAGGACTAGAACTTAGTTCTGTCCATACCCAAAACTGTTTAATGTTTTGTATAATGAAAACTACATGCACTTGATTATTGTCTACATAAAGCAGAAGTATGAAAAAAAGTTAAAAAGAGAGTATTGACAAACATTATATTATTTTAATGGGTTTTGGTGGTTACAAATGTGGTTGTTTGGTTAAAAACATGACGCTAAATGCAATTGCATATAACAGACACAAACAAACATATAAACGAACTCAGTTACATACACAAGTAACTCCGGAACACATTTATTTTATAGCAGAATACTTGGTAAATATACAGATTACATATGTAATGGGGTCAAAAACTACTAGTACAAGTAAGTAAATACATATGTACGTTTGTATAATAACATATGTACATATGTATGTTCGTCTGTAAACAACTTGTTTAATAAACAACTGTATGCACTAGCCGGTACTGAGCAATACATCTGTTATAGACATACGAGCTCACGTACAATTTAATTATGTGCAAATGAAAATGATTGCGAAATGGCGATTTTTTCAAAGAAAATTTTATTTATCTGATTTAATTTTTCCCCTTTTTTTGTAAATTTTGTCTAATTGCTATAGAAAAGGTAAGAGTTTTTAAACGAAATGACATGTAGGAAAACCAGACATTATCAGTGATATAAAGTGATGTTAGAAATTTGCCAAAAATAATTACATTGGAAAACTGCTTAATAATTAAAATGCAGCCATCAATTTAGTTTGTCGTTTAAAGTATTTGTTTTTTTTAATTTTGAGAACAAAACCAATTGAACTTTTAAAATGTGAAATTGTCAATTTGTGTTAGATTTTAAAAAATTAAGCGCACATAATCTTTTTATAATAACTAGTTTAATATAATTAAGTAAATATATTGTATCACAAAATTTTTTTATTTTATTTCTTTTCAGGTAAGTAATATTATATTTTGTTAAACAACTAAAAGGTAAGTTTTGTCGTTTTTAGCAATTTAGTAATAAATATTAGTCATACGCCTTGGTACATACGTTTACTTGGTAAATAAAAACAAAATCGTTTTAAATAGACTAGACTAGGCTATACACTAGACTATAGCTTTGACTATAGACTAAACTATAGACTAGACTATAGACTAGACAATAGACTAGACTATAGACTAGACAATAGACTAGACTATAGACTAGACAATAGACTAGAAAATAGACTAGACTATAGACTAGACTATATTCTATACTATAGACTAGGCTATAGACTAGACTATAGACTAGACTATAGACTATACTATAGACTAGAATATAGACAATAGACTAGACTATATACTATACTATAAACTAGACTATTGACTAGACTATAGACTAGACTATAGACTAGACTATAGACTAGATTATAGACTAGACTATTGACTAGACTATAGACTAGACTATAGACTAGACTGTAGACTAGACTATAAACTAGACTATAGACCAGACTATAGACTAGACTATTGACTAGACTATAGACTAGAATCTAAACAATACTATAGACTAAAGACTAGAATATATACTATATTATAGACTTGACTAAAGACTAGACTATGGACTAAATTATAGACTATATAATATACTAAACTATAGACTAGACAATAGACTATACTATAGACTAGACTATAGACTAGACTATAGACTAGACTATAGACTAGACTATATACTAGACTATAGACTAGGCTATAGACTAGACTATAGACCAGACTATAGACTAGACTATAAACTAGACTATAGACTAGACTATTGACTAGACTATAGACTAGACTATGGACTAGACTATAGTCCATACTATAGACTAGACCAAAGACCAGACTATAGAGTAGACTAGACAATAGACTAGACTGTAGACTAGACTATAGACTAGACTATAGACTAGACTATAGACTAGACTATAGACTAGACTATAGACTAGACTATAGACTAGACTATAGACTAGACTATAGACTAGACTATAGACTAGACTATAAACTAGACCATAGACTAGACTATAGACTAGACTATAGACGAGAATATAGACTAGAATATAGACTAGAATATAGACTAGATTATAGACTAGACTATAGAATAGAATATAGACTTCACTATAAAATAGACTATAGTCTAGGCTATATACTAAACTATAGACTAGCCTTTAGACTAGACTACACTATGGAATAGACATTAGACTAGTCTATACACTAAAAAGACTATAAATTATATTATAGACTTGACTATAGATTAGACAATAGACTAGGCTCCAGACTAGACTATAGTCTAGACTATACACTAGACTACAGACTAGACTATACTATGCTACAGACTAGACTATAGACTAGACAATAGATTGGACTACAGACTATACTACCTGCATTCTTCACATATAGAATGTCATTAAATTTTCGAAATCTAATGTTTTTGCTCATTTTCTGCTTCATAAAATAGTTTTCTAACTATTATCAATATTTATCTAAGCACTGTCTTAACAAGTCATTTTAAACGACAATAGTTTTATGCTATTTATTAAACTATATTTGAAACTGTTTTATAATTTATATTTGAATTTATTAAAACACGTCTTTCACGTTTAAGAGGTTTAATAGAATTGAATTCTTTTAATATAATTTATAACAAGTGCAATATGCTATAATATATAACAGGGTGATTCGTATAGCCATTATAGATGTTTAATATACACTGTAAAACATTGTTTAGTAAATTCAAGTATAATCATAATAACTATACAACATCTCCCTTTACAAATAATATAAAATACAAAAAATCTTAATAATACAATTTTACAAAATAACAAATTTCAAAATTATAATAATTCAAGCAAGTTTGATACATTACAAATCAAGTTTCCTTGGTTTCCTAATAATTCGACCTTTCTGTGTCACATACAGTCCTTCTTGAGAATCAGTGCCTAAGTTCCCTTTTACTACCTCCTCCCCATTTTCATTATCCTCTTTTTGACAATCAGCCCCATGGTCACAATCACCATTATTAATAAGTGAATTATCCCCAGGCGATTTCCTAATATGTTCCAAACTTCTTCTAAAAAACGAACCATTTCCATCCAAAACCACGTACGATCTAGGTTCCCTGCACACTTCCACTACTTCACCATTCAACCAAATGCCGGTAGGCGTCTTTTTGAATAAGATCTTATCCCCTTCATTAACCAATTCATATTTTTTCGATTTCCTATTATAATATTCAGAACATTTGACCAATTTCGATTTAACACGTTCTTTGTACTTCTCAATATCAACTAACTTTGGTTTAAGGTTATCCATCATGACAGGTACTCGGGTACGTAATGAGCGTGACATTAATAATTCGGAAGGACTTGGAAGATCACCCTTAGGTGTTGTCCGATAGTGTAATAATGCAATATAAGGATCAGATTTGCTTTCCAAAGATTTAATAAGAAATCTCTTCACTGTCTGAACTGTCCTTTCAGCCAGACCATTTGATCTCGCCAAATACGGACTTGAAGTAACATGATCCATTCCCCAGTCTTTGCAAAAATGTTCAAATTCTTTAGAATTAAAAGGTGGTCCATTGTCGGACATGAAAATGTATGGAATACCATGCCTTGAAAATATTGATTTTAATTTACATATTACATGAGGAGCACTGTAACCTGCATTTAGCAATTCAATTTCAACAAACTTTGAATAATAATCAACTACTAGAAGATACGTTTTCCCTCGAAGCTCAAAAAGATCACACCCAACTTTATACCAGGGTATATTTACAACCTCATGTGGCATCAGCTCTGGCCTAGTGTTGGAGTTCTGGTGTCTCAAACAAACTTCACAATTTGATACAACATTATCAATGTCATTGTATATATTCGGCCAGTAAACAGATTGTCTTGCTAAATTTTGGCATCTTTGAACACCCATGTGCCCTTCATGGATTCTATTTAAAACTATCTTTCGAAGGCTCTTCGGAATCATTATTTGATGGTTTTTCATTAAAACACCCTTCAACACACTCATTTCGTCCTTTATCCTATAATAAGGTGCTACATCTTGCTCAACATCCCTTCGATTCCTTGGCCACCCATTCTTTAAATAAGACATAATCTTTAAAAAAATCTCGTCCCTAGCACTATGTTCTCTTACCATATCAATTTCTGCAAATGGAATATCCAAATTAGATGAAACAAAATTACAATGCAAAGTTATCTCCTTATCCACTTCAGACAATGTCGTATGACCCAACGGTGCTCTAGAAAGTGTGTCCGCTATCTTTAAATCCCGTCCTGGCTTATAGACTATAGAGATATCGTAACACTGTAAACGTAACATAAATCGCTGCAGTCTTGGAGGAATCTTATGTAGAGGCCTATCAAACAGCGCAACTAACGGTTTGTGATCAGTCTCCACAACAACCCTAGAACCATAAACATATTGGTGGAACTTTGTACAGCCGAAAAGAATGGCTAATAGTTCCTTTTCTATTTGTGCATAACTTTTTTGAGTCTCTGTCAAGGAAACAGATGCGTAAGCAATGGGATTTTTCCCATGCATTATTGCTGCACCCAATGCAAAATTCGAAGCATCCACGGACAATATTATTTGCTTCGTCTGATCGAAATAAGTTAGGACTGGTGCCGTTGTAATTTCCTTCTTTAAATTATCAAACTCTGCATCATGTACCCTAGTCCAATGCCATTTGACATCATTCTTTAATAGTTCCCTTAGATTTCTATTTTTCAGAGACAAATTTTCTATAAATGAACCCAAGTAGTTTATCATCCCTAAAAATCTCTGTAAATCCTTTACGTTTCCTGGTCTCGGCATTCTAATAATGGCCTCTATCTTGTCCTCATCAGCGCTTACCCCTGATCTATCAAAAATATGTCCCAAAAATTT
>NW_025806465.1:0-1671 GCF_022045245.1 Lucilia cuprina
AATTGAAAATTTTAAAATATTAACAAAAAACAAAATATTTATATAATAAGAGTAATAAAATTTTATTGATTTCAACAATTTAGTTTAGACCAATTATTCCAAGCAATATAAACAAATTGTGGTTAATATTGCAAAAGCAATACAATTGCTGTCATCATTTATACAACAATTTCATTATATGCAGCCTAATATTTGGCAATAAAATTTTTAAATTTATATTACCCAGAAATATGCAACGAAAGTCGATGTGTATAATATACACACTCAAAGCATTAATTTTCAATATTTTCAATTAATGTTGTTGCATTTTTATTGCTGTCAATTGAATATTTAATTGTTATTAAATACGCAACAAAATTATGTTTATTTTACAATATTTATTTATGCATAATTTTACAGTTGTTTGTGTTTTAACCACTTCTCCGTAATTTATTACGATTTCCCAAACATAAAGAGTTGCGTTTTAAAACATAATTGTGTAAATGCATAAATTTTTGCAAAATATTTCAGAGTATATAAGTTTAATTTAATTTTAATTTTGTTTTTTATGTGAAATTGTTTATTTTGACATTTAACAACTGCAGAGGAAACAATTAAAAAGTTATAATTTATAAATATACAACAAATACAAGTAAATGACATAAATTAACAAGTTTATATTAGAATGAACTTTTAAAATGAAAGCCAAAAGAGATTTTCTTGTTTTTATATAATATAAAGTTTATGTTTATGAAGAAATTATTTTCGAATAAAAGTTATTATTTGTTTATTATTAGCAAATTTTAAAACCACAATATAAATTTAATAAACAGAAACTTTCGTATATTAAGAATATGCATTCAGAAAGAAGAATGTAAAAAATATCTAAAATATATTAAAAAAAATTTCATTGTCATAAAATGACAGTATTGAAAGCTATGGAAATATCAATAGAAATTTTCCAAATGTATTTTATATAAAATTTTCCACTTTTGTAGAAAATTTTTCAAACTTTTATTTAATTTTTGGGAAATATTTCCTTTCTATAGAAAATTTTCAAAATTTTTTGTCTTTTGTAAAAATTTTTTTAAAATTTTTGTTTATTTTAAAGAAATTTTCTCTGTTTTATAAAAACCTTTCAATATGTACCGTTTCTTATAGAAAACTTTTGAAATTGTATCTTTCTTAAAGAAGATTTTCTAAAACTATTCTTTCTTTTAAGGAAATGTTTCGTTTCTTATAGAAAGCTTTCAAAATTTTCTCTTTCCAATAAAAAAAGCTTTTAAAATTTTCTATTTCTTATACAATTTTTTCTAAAACTTATCTTTCTTTCAAGAAAATTTTCCATATTTTATCTTACTTATAGAGAGCTTTCAAATTTGTCTCTTTCTTTTAGAAATCTTTCGAAATTTTCTCTTTCTTATAGAAAGCTTTCGATATTTTCTCTTTCTTATAGAAAGCTTTCGATATTTTTTCTTTCTTTTAGAAAGCTTTCGAAATTTTCTCTTTTTCTTATAGAAAATTTTCTAAAACTTATCTTTCTTTTAATGAAATTTTCGATATATTCTCATTCTTATAGCAAACTTTCAAAATGTTCCGTTTCTTATAGAAAGCTTTCAAAATTGTCTCGTTCTTATAATATATTTTCAAAATTTTATTTTTGTAAAAGAAATTTTTCTTAAACTTCTTATA
>NW_025806466.1:0-1792 GCF_022045245.1 Lucilia cuprina
AACTAATTAACTAACTAACTAACTAACTAACTAACTAACTAACTAACTAACTAACTAACTAACTAACTAACTAACTAACTAACTACCTAACTAACTAACTAACTAACTGCTGTCTGAAGATTTTTTTAATTTAATGCGTTATTTTCAGTTCACTACAATAAATGTTAATTTCGAAAAAACGCTATTTTTTAGAATTTGATATCACTACATGGTAAAAAGAATAACATCCTGCGATGTCCTTCTAAAAACCAGTTTTTAATTTTTTTTATCAAAAATTATATATATGTCAAAATAAATTGTGTAGTGAAGTCATATCCATAAAAAGTCCAGCGGTTTAGTTTAGATGGATAAAATGCCGGTAATATATGACCAAAATATTCAATACCATATTGTGGTGGATAAAAAACAACTGACGTCAAATTAAGATTCAACAACAAAAAAATAACGAAATCTTCATTCGGTTGGCCTATTTAATTATGTATATTGCACATCAATACGTATTCATTGTTAATTGTTAATTCAATACTAATAAACAGTACTTATACACATAAAATGATATAAAAATATAAATCTTTTGAATTTACATAAATTATTCATGTTAATAATCTGTCTTAAGTTCAAAACACCAGCCTTGCTGTTGACTCATAAACTTTTGTTATTTTTTCGCTAATGCCAACAAATATTTTCTTAGAAATTCCACGAAAAAAAAATAATAAATAATAAACAAAATCAAAGAAGTTTCAGAAACCATCTGAAAAATAAAAAACTTATTTAATATTAGCTAATTAGAAAATGTCACTAATGAATTACAACTTGTAGTGTAAACTACATTATACATTGTAGCAAATTTCTGTTAAAATTTTCTTTAAAAATTCTTTGTATATTTTTCTCCTTTTTACTGGCGGCACACAGCATCTTGTAAAATTTTCCTTTTTCTCACTTCAGTTTAGGGCTGTTATATACAAGCAATTTGTTTCAAGTAGAGAAACAAGCTATTGGCTTTATGTAACTTTTCCAGTAGGAAGCATTTTTGGCAACGAAAAAGAAAAAGTTTACAAGTTAATAAAAAGGCTACGAAATGCTTAATAGAAGAACTTTATTTTTTGGTAGTAGTTGTTAACTTCCCCCTCAAAATTGACCTTGTATTTATAGTAAAAGTTGTGCATCTTTCTGCTTTTGGCCAATGGGGATTGGGAACATTTCTTTTGTTTCTATTGTTTCTTTAACGTTAATAGGGAAAACTATTAAGCGTTAAATAGTAAAATAATGACAGTAAATAAATAATGTTATAAATTCAAAATTTAAGTCCAATCTATGTATGAGTATAGCAATGACTTTTTGCATTTTGTTGATTACTTGAACGTATGAGTGTTATATAAAAATCATACGTCATGTTGTACCTTATTATTATTTGCAAAAACTTATTTAGGATAAAGATAATTAATTTAAATTAATTAATCCCATGACAAAAAATACAATTATTTATCCCGTTGAATCGTCTTTAAATCAAAAGCCAATGGAAACCGCTGAACACGTTTGATAAACTTTAAAGTAGAGGGATATTTAAGCAAATAAGATGGAATATTTACGAAAATTTTTTTGAAAAAAGTAGCAGTGGTTTACGAAAATAAAACGAAGGCAGTTAGTAAATAAGTTAGTGGGTTAGTTTGTTAGATAGATAGATAGATAGATAGATAGATAGATAGATAGATAGATAGATAGATAGATATATATATATAGTTAGATAAATAGATATATAGATAGATAGATAGATAGATAGATAGATAGATAG
>NW_025806467.1:0-1574 GCF_022045245.1 Lucilia cuprina
AGTCTAGTCTATAGTCTAGTCTATAGTCTAGTCTATAGTCTAGTCTATAGTCTAGTCTATAGTCTAGTCTATAGTCTAGTCTATAGACTAGTCTACAGTCTAGTCTATTGTCTAGTCTATAGACTAGTCTATAGTCTAGTCTATTGTCTAGTCTATAGTCTAGTCTATAGTTTAGTCTATATTCTATTCTATAGTCTAGTCTGTAGTCTATTCTATAGTCTAGTCTGTAGTCTAGTCTATAGTCTAGTCTATAGTCTAGTCTATAGTCTAGTCTATAGTCTAGTCTATAGTCTAGTCTATAGTCTAGTCTATAGTCTAGTCTATAGTCTAGTCTATAGTCTAGTCTATAGTCTAGTCTATAGTCTAGTCTATAGTCTAGTCTATAGTCTAGTCTATAGTCTAGTCTATAGTCTAGTCTATAGTCTAGTCTATAGTCTAGTCTATAGTCTAGTCTATAGTCTAGTCTATAGTTTAGTCTATAGTCTGGTCTATAGTCTAGTCTATAGTCTAGTCTATAGTCTAGTATATAGTCTAGTCTATAGTCTAGTCTATAGACTAGTCTATAGATTAGTCTATAGACTAGTCTATAGATTAGTCTATAGACTAGTCTATAGACTAGTCTATAGATTAGTCTATAGACTAGTCTATAGACTAGTCTTTAGTCTAGTCTATAGTCTAGTCTATAGTCTAGTCTATAGTCTAGTCTATTGTCTAGTCTATAGTCTAGTCTATAGTCTAGTCTATAGTCTACTTAGTCTATAGTCTAGTCTATAGTCTATTCTGTAGTCTAATCTTGTCAAGTCAACTCTAGTCAATGGTGGGAAAAGGTGTAAATTGCAAAATATATTCTATGTTCTTCTTATTTCATGTATTGTATTGATTACAATGCAAAAAAATAAACAAAATCTTGTCGTTGTATGTGACTGAGAATTGTATAGTGTGTATTTGTATATTTGTAGTCGATTTTAATGAAGTTGTTAACAATTTCTTTTTATATCTTTTTGTAAATGTAGCAGTCAAAGACCTTTCGCTTTTAATCTACTCACTTGCAATATTTAACTTTTTTCGTCCCCAAAAAAAGAAAAACCAATATATGTTAGAATACCTCTTAAACCTTTTTTCATGTTAAATACATAACAATGTCCCTATTCATACATACATAGATTTATGCAATAATTGTACATGTTTTTATGTGAACTTGGTCGTTTTTATGAATTGTTATTTGTGCATGTATATGTGGTTGTCTAAATTGAAATCTATTGTTGACAAATCTGTGTTGTTGATTAGTTTGCTAAATGAGTTTTAAGATTTATTTATATTTATTGGATTAATAACAAATTAAACCAGAAAGTTTAATGCTTTATCGGTTATTAGATGAAAATGTTATTAATATTAAGTAACCAGGGGCATTTAATAATATACGGCTGGATAAGTGTGTGCATACATTAGAGGTGTTCAAAAAAATTTAGTCATAGTCTAGTCATAGTCAAGTCATAGTCTAGTCATAGTCTAGTCATAGTCTAGTCATAGTCTAGTCATAGTCTAGTCATAGTCTAGTCATAGTCTAGTCATAG
>NW_025806468.1:0-1751 GCF_022045245.1 Lucilia cuprina
ACTGACATCAAATTAACTTTTCTGTACAATTATATTACATTCTGTTGCCTATTTTTTGGCTTAAAATTTAAATATTTTTAAATATCTACTTTTAGGCAAAAGTGAAAAAGAAAACATAATTTTCTTTAAATAAATACAATTTTAAATTTAACTTTAAAATTAATTTGCAATAAAATATTTATAATTTTGACTTTAAAGACATATTTATTTAATAAGAAGCAATAATTGAAGAATAATTTGTTGATGCATAAATTTCAAACATCTTTTATTTTGAAAATTTGTTGTCGTTGTTGTTGTTATTGTTTTTATTTTAATTTCTATTCTAGTATATCTATAGCTTTATTATCTGCTCTATAAGTCTATGTTAAAATGCCATCATAATGTCCTTAATGTGAAAATCATTTCTTAGAAAATAAACCGTAAATGTAAAGAAAAGTAAGAAAACAAAAAAAAGTCTTGTTAAAGTGTTTAGTAAATAAAGAGAAGTTAGTAAAGCATCATAGCATATATTTAGGCTTATAAGCCTTTGTATTTTATATTGTTGTTATAAGACAATGTGTAAATTTTACCCTTAAGCATTTGAAGATTTTCTTAAATTCCCTCTTTTTCTTCCTTTACAAGGAATGTTATGGTGTTAACACCAAAATTGTGGCTTTTGGTATAAGATTTGAGAAAGTAAGGGGAAAATTTAAGAATTTTTTTTAAAGTTTTTTGTTTAAGGTTAAAGATTTGTTAAGTTATTTTGAAATTTAATTTTATTAAATTATTTTAAAGTTTTTTAATATTTTTTTTTTTAAATTTCCTTTTTTACAATTAATTTCAATTTAATTTTTCCACAAACCACTGCAGAAAAGTTGCAGCCATTTTTTGTTACTTTTCTCTGCAGCTCCCACTTCTACTTCTTGCCATAAAAAAGCCTCAAAGCCTTTTAAAGATCAAACATTTCAATTAAGAGCAAACATCAGCAGACTTTGTTAACATAAAGTAAATTTTTTTAACAAAATAAAAAAATTTTTTCACAAGTGGCAAATATTAAAAAAAAACTTTTGACTCATCAAAATTTTAACTAAGGGTTTAAGTAAGCTTGACAAACGGAAAAAAGGCAAGAAAAAAAATCTGTTCAAAAGTCTTAAGGCATTTATTTTTTTTTTCGCACGAAAAAAAATGAAAAAAATGGAAAAAATTACAATGAATTTTTAATAAATAAATAAATAAATAAATAAATAAATAAATAAATGAACTTATTAAATTAAAAAGAAAAAGTTTCATATTATTCATGAAACATTTCATTCGCTATATAATACTTTTCTAAAGAAGAGTTCTCTAGACAGTAGTGAATTTTTCACTTGATTTTTCACTTTGATATAATCTTCAGACTTTAGTGAACTTTTATCAAAAAAAAAAGTACTCTAGACTGTATAGAGCTTTTTAATAGAAATGTTCACTGGACTCTTATGAACTTTTCTATAGAAATGTTCATTACACTGTGAAGAACTTTTCTATAGAAATGTTCATTATACTCTAAAGAACTTTGCTATAGAAATCTTCATTACACTCTAAAAAACTTTTCCATAGAAATGTTCATTATATTCTAAAGAACATTTCTATAGAAATGCTCATTAGACTCTAAAGAACTTTTCTATAGAAATGTTCACTAAGTTATAGTGAACTATTCATGCGAAATATTCACTAAACTCTCAAGAACTTTTCTATACAAATGTTCTCTAGATTGTAGTGAACCCAAAGTTCAC
>NW_025806469.1:0-2037 GCF_022045245.1 Lucilia cuprina
TCTGTTCTAGTTCTGTTCTAGTTCTGTTCTAGTTCTGTTCTAGTTCTGTTCTTGTTCTGTTCTAGTTCTGTTCTAGTTCTGTTCTAGTTTTGTTCTAGTTCCGTTCTAGTTCTTTTCTAGTTCTGTTCTAGTTCTGTTCTAGTTTTATTCTAGTTCCGTTCTAGTTCAGTTCTAGTTATGTTTAATCTAGTGTATATTTAAAATTTTTTGATTACTGATTTAATAAGTACAAAATTGCCTCAAACATTAGCAATTCGGTTAAAAATATTCTCATTTCAAGAATAATTTAGAAGTGTTTTCCTTTAAAATCTTATTAAGAAAATAATAGTTATTTACTTTCATGCTTTCATTACTAGCACTTCCTTAAAAAAGAAAACGCATTTACCATATGCATTCAAGACAGTGATGGGCAAGACTAACATAAGCAAATATCAGCTAAAGTGTATAATGAAACATATGCCAATAATTGTCTATTGCTGGATAACGTTTTATGACTAGTAATTTGTCAGATATGAGGGGTATGATTTAAAAAACATGAATATACCAGTAAATGTTTTTAAAATATCAAGAATATATGTTAAAAGATGGCAACTTATACAACAACTGCAATAGCAGAAAAGTTGTTTTGAAAATTACCATCATCATCATTATCATTTAACGCTTCATCTTCATTTATTCATAATGCCAGGAAGTTTTAGTAAATTCATATTTTCTCTTCATCCCATCTCTCTCTTTCTCAGCATCACTCATCCTTTCATTTTCAACAACCTAAGACAGATGAGAAACACTTGAAAAACATTCTTAAAGCTTAAGGGCTCAAAGTGAGTCTAGTTATGGATAAATGTCTATTCAAACAGTCAGACTCAATGAGTGTATAAATGAATGAAGGACTGATAGACTGTCTGACTGAAAGACTGAAAGACTGTATGAATGACTATAATTTGAATGAATGCTTCTAGTATAATGAAAATTAAAACTTTTTTTGCTTCTCATTTTTTTATTTTATGCATGGATGTTAGTATAAGTGATGATTGCAAAAGTGAAGTATACTTTTAGGGAGTGAGCAGGCGTTGAAAGATAAATAGCTTAAGGTATATTATACATAAACATACACATACATATACATATATATAAAATTGCCTCTTTTTCTCATGACAATTGTAGACAAATGCAAGGTAAAAGATAAAATGTAAGCAGCTTAAGGCAAAATAAATACGTTAAAGTGAATTATATATGCATGTATGTATATATGTATTTGTATATATGTGTGTATACATAAACACTGTACATATTTTTATTTTTGTTGAAACGATATGGCAGAAAATCCTGTAATTCATTCTAACACTTTGCAACCACTCAACTTGACAATTAACAAAACTTGCAAATAGATATTTTAGTAAAAGCAAAATAAATTCTCTAACAAAAAGCCTAAAAGCTGGCAATTATTTGCAATAACAATTGTTAAATGCATAACTATTGTAAAAAACAATCTAAATAAAACTGTATGTCATTGTATTGCCAACAACACTTTTGTGTTTTTTCTTTTTTTTTTGCTAAACTTAATCCTCATCAAAAATGCATTTTTAACAAAAAATGTTTATGTTATTTTTTTATGTATAAATTTTATTTATCTTGTTATTGTTACCAGCTTATATATGTATGTGTGTGTGTGAAAATTTTAGCAAATTTTATTATGTCACTTGAGGCAACACTTCAACACATTGTATATAAAAACCGATTGCATTTGTTTTCTTGTTTTTAGATAAAGCCTAAGGCTCAGGGTTAGCTGGGGGTAGGCTTAAGTTTTTATCGGGAGGTTGGAATCATTTATGAAGGGTATAAACTATAAGGTGCCAAAAATGAACGAACATTTTTCAATAAAATATAAACTGTTTCCAGTTTTGTTCTAGTTCTGTTCTAGTTCTGTTGTAGTTCTGTTATAATTCTGTTGTAATTCTGTTCTAGTTCTGTTCTAGTTCTGTTCTAGTTCTGTTCTAGTTCTGTTCTAGTTCTGTTCTAGTTCTGTTCTAGTTCTGT
>NW_025806470.1:0-1073 GCF_022045245.1 Lucilia cuprina
AAAAATATATTATGCAACAAATTATATACCAAAACAAGTGGCAACTATAATGCAATAAAAAGATATATAAACGACTGCTATAACATGAAAACTATAAATGATATTTGCCACCATATCGGAGCCTTAAATTACCGCATTTCTAAACTTGTACCAACAAATATACCGATCTATTCAATTTTTGTAAAAATTCATTATGCCGCAAATTGTACACCAAAACAAAGTGCAACTGTAATGCTTTAAAATGATGCATAAACGATTGTCCTGCCATAAAAACTGTCAATGTTATTTGCAACCATATGGGAACCTCAAATCACAGCGTTTTTAAACATAGAACAACAATTCTACCGATCCATCAAATTGACCATTTTTTAGACGAACACATTATGCCACAAATGATATACCAAATTAAAGTGCAATCATAATGCTCTAAAATGATGCATAAATGATATCATAGCATGAAAACTGTCAAAGTTATTCACAACCATATCGGAACTTCAAATTACCGCCTTCTTAAACCTGGGAAAAAATACTACCGATCTATCCAATTGGCCATTTTCTTCAAATACTTTATGCAATAAATTATATACCAAAACAAATGGCAATTTTAATGCTTTAAAATGGTGCATAAACGACTGTCCTAGCACGAAAACTGCCAAAGTTAATTGCAGATATATCGGAACCTCAGATTACTGCATTTGATACATAGAACAATAATTCTACCGATCTATCAAGTTGACCAATTTGTAAAAACACACATTATGCTACAAATGATATACCATATTAAAGTGCAATCATAATGCTTTAAAATGATGTCTAAATTACTATCATAGCGTGAAAACTGTCAATGTTATTTGCAGTCATATCGGAACCTCAAATTACAGCATTTTTAAAGCTGTGAAAATAGTTCTACCGATTTATCTAATTGGCCATTTTCTAAAAATATATTATGCAATAAATTATATATCAAAACAAATGGCAACTATAATGCAATAAAAAGATATATAAACGACTCACAGTGGTATAGGAAAAAAAAAGAGGGAAATAATTCGGTAACTTCTAAACGGTTAATCCGA
>NW_025806471.1:0-7176 GCF_022045245.1 Lucilia cuprina
GCAAGACAACAGGTAACCGTAATCGTTCCAAATCTAAATCAAACAGAGAGAAACCTCTATGTTGGTTCCATTTCAAATTTGGAAAGAAGGCTAAGAAATGTGTTACCCTCTGCAATTTCAATCAATCAAATCAGGAAAACTAATTGGTGCTCCATCTTCGGTGACGGATGGTAGCAACCAAGAGCTATGTCGCCTGTTTATTCGTGATAACAAATCGAAATCCAGGTTTTTAGTTGACTCTGGAGCGGATCTTTCAGTAATTCCAGTCTCATCAGTTCATCGCAAAAAACAACCCAGCTCACTTATTTTATACGCTGCTAATAACTCAGCAATAAAAACTTTTGGAACAAAAACTTTTACAATCGATCTCGGACTCAAGCGCAGTTTCACATGGGATTTTGTTATGGCTGATATAGAGAAGCCTATCATAGGTAACTATGGTTTACTTATTGATGTAAGAAACAACTGTCTTATTGATCCAAAAACCAAGTGCACTTCAAAAGGTAGTATTGTTAATGATCAAAACATTTCAATAAATACCTTATCGCCATCATCTCCATTCTACTCACTTCTAACGGAATACAATGATTTGTCAAAAATTAATTTCCATTCTAAGACAAAGCATTCAGTCGAACATTTTATAGAAACTACAAATGGTCCTCCTGTATTTTGCAAGCCAAGACGTCTATCCCCTGAGAAATTGCTGGTAGTAAAGAAAGAATTCAACGAAATGGTGCGTCTTGGAATTTGTCGACCCTCAGATAGCAACTGGGCCAGCCCACTACATATGGTCAAAAAATCCAATGGTGAGTGGCGTCCCTGTGGTGACTACCGCAATCTAAATGCTCGTACCATACCTGATTGCTACGCTGTTCCCCACATTCACGATTTCGGAATGCTTTTGGATGGTAAGAAAGTATTTAGTAAAGTCGATTTAGTGAAAGCGTACCACCACATACCAGTCGCAGAGGACGACATTAAAAAGACCGCAATTACAACACCCATTGGAAATTTTGAATTTCTCAGAATGACATTTGGTTTGTGCAATGCCGCACAAAGCTTCCAAAGGTTTATGCACGAAGTTGCAAGAGAATTGGATTTCGTGTACGTTTATATTGATGATTTGCTCATTGCATCAGAAAGCGAACAAGAACATCAAAAGCATTTAAGAATTTTATTTGAAAGACTGCGTCAATTTGGTCTTACCATAAATTATGCTAAATGCGTTTTTGGAGTTTCACAACTTGAATTCCTCGGTTATCTAGTTACGGATAAGGGCCTAAAACCATTTCCCAGCCGTGTTGAAGCAATTTCACAGTATGCACTACCGAAAACCGTTAAAGAACTCAAGTATTTTCTGGGTATGATTAACTTCTACCGTCGTTTCATACCTCAAGCCGCAAAACATCAAGCAAAATTACATGGAATCCAACAGGGTAATGTAAAAAACGATAAACGTCCAATTGAGTGGAATGATTCCAGAAAGCAAACATTCGAAGAGTGTAAAAAACAACTTGCCAACGCAGCACTTTTATCTTATCCAAAAGAAAATGTGCCAACTTCCTTGTGTGTAGATGGGACAGCAATGGGTGGCGTTCTACAGCAGTTTATAGAAGGTGAGTGGAAACCATTAGGATTTTTTTCTAATAAGCTGAATAAAACCCAAATGAAGTACAGTGCCTATGACCGCGAACTTCTGGCAATTTATTTCACTTTGAAACACTTCCAATACCTTTTAGAAGGACGTCAATTTTGTATTTTTTCTGACCACAAACCACTTATATATGCCTTTAAACAAAAGCCTGATAAAGCCTCTCCCAGACAGTTAAGGCAGCTAGATTACTTTGGTCAATACACCACCGATATTCATCACATCAAAGAAAAAGAAAATATCGTAGCTGATACTTTGTCCAGGATTCAAGCAATAGATATGCCTTCAAATCTAGATTTCCAGAAACTGGCTGAAGAACAAAAGGTTGATGAAGAGTTAATGTCACTCGTAAACAACAACAATTCTTCCCTTAATTTAAAACTAGTGAAGAATGGCGAACACAAGATTTACTGTGATATCTCTAATTCAAAAATTAGACCTTATTTAACAAAATCTTTTCGTAAACAAGTTTTTTATAACATTCACAATCTATCCCATCCAGGATCTAAAGCTTCAGTAAATTTGGTTCGTTCCCGATACGTATGGAAATCCTTAAGGAAAGATGTTTCTCAATGGGCTAGAAATTTCATGGCTTGTCAAAAATCAAAGGTAAACAAACACACCAAAAGTCCTTTGGACGAATTCAAACCACTATTAGAACGTTTTAAACATGTCAATATAGACATTGTTGGTCCATTAGCAAGTTGCCAAGGCTATCAATATCTTCTGACATGTGTCGATAGGTTTACAAAATGGACGGAAGCTATTCCATTGGCTGACTTTAAAGCAGAAACCGTAGCAGCTGCTTTTACTTAAGTAAAAGTAACACACACAACATCTTATCACCCTCAATCAAATGGGCTAATAGAAAGATGGCACTGAACTTTGAAGTCCGCCTTGATGTGTTATGAGAAGAAAGATTGGGTAAGTGTTTTACCACTTGTTATGCTTGGTTTACGTACACGAATCATTACGGACTCCAAAGTATCTGCTGCCGAAATGGTTTATGGAACAACGCTAACATTACCAGGTTAATTAATTGAAGAAAATTTAGCAATCAACACTGATACAGAATGGATCAAATTATTTCGGAATCACATGTCAAATATCAAACCTTTAGTTACCGGTTGTCATAGCAACAACAAAACATACGTAAATAATCAGCTGAAGACTTGTGCATATGTATTTGTCAGATGTGATGCAGTAAAGAAACCACTTCAATCTCCATATAATGGACCGTATCAAATTATTTCAAGAAACGACAAATTTTTTAAACTTTTAGTAAACGGAAAAGAAAACGTTATAACTATAGATAGACTAAAACCTTGCTTAAGTTTTACAGATTCCCCAGATGTTAATCCCAATCCAAAGAAAACCAAAAGAGTCAGATTCGCTGTATAACAACGCTGGAGGGGGAGTACTGTGGTGCCTGTTAAACTAACACTTCACAGAAAAACACTTTGCAAAATAAATATTTGAAACAACACTTTATCTTTGAAATTATAATAACCAAAAACAAGAAAATAATTTTCAGTAAGTTTCGAATTTTCATTGATTTGATTTGTAATTTTTAATTTAATAAAACTTTTTTATAAAATACATAAAATAAATTATTGGGGTTTTTAATATAATACAAAATATACACAAACCCAACAAATACATATTATACACCAAAATGTAGGCAATTACTCAAGCTATAACATTTAATACAATAAACCTTTGTCAGTCCAAAATTTGGACCCAAACTCAAAAGACCATTTTGTGTGAAATATTAAAGAACACATTTTTAAAAACTTTGTTCTACGAAAAACATGTTACACTCGTTCAACAACAACAACAACCTTTGTCAAAGGTCTAAAAGTCGTCCCGAAACCAAAAAACAATTTTGAGTGAAATATTGAAAAAACACTTTTAAAAACATTGTTCTATGAAAATCTTTAGAACAAAACATATTACACACCAAAATTTAGAGAATTGGACTAGCTACAACGTAAAATACAACAACCTCTGCCAGAAGTCCAAAATTCGTCCAAAAGCTCAAAAAACAATTTTGAGTGAAATATTAAAGACCACATTTTTAATAACTTTGTTCTACGAAAAACATGTTACACACCAAAATGTAGGGAATTGGAATGGCTACAACGTTCAATACAACAACCTTTGTCAGAAGTCTTAAATTCGGCCCAAACTAACAAACAATTTGGAGTGAAATATTGAATAACACTTTTTTAAAAACTTTGTCAGAAGTCCAAAATTCGGCTCCAAACTCAAAAAACAATTTTGAGTGTAATATTGAATAACACTTTTTAAAAACGTTTTTCTACGAAAAACTTTAGAGCAAAATATATTACACACCAAAATGTAAGTACAACAACTTTTGTCAGAAGTCAAAAATTCGGATCCAAACGAGAAAAAAAATATGAGTGAAATATTGAATAACACTATTTAAAACATTTGTTTTATGAAAAACTTTAGAACAAAACATATTATACACCAAAATGTAGGGAATTGGACTACCTACAACGTCCAATACAACAACCTTTGTCAGAGGTCCAAACTTTGACACCAAACTCAAAGCAGTTTTGAGTGAAATATTGAAAAACACTTTTTTAAAAACTTTGTTCTACGAAAAACAATTTTGAGTGAAATATTGAATAACACTTTTTTAAAGACTTTGTTAGAAATCAAAAATTCGGCCCAAACTCAAAAAACAATTTTGAGCGCAATATTGAATAACACTTTTTAAAAACATTATTCTACGAAAAACTTTACAGCAAAATATATTACACACCAAAATGTAGGTACAACAACTTTTGTCAGAAGTCAAAAATTCGGGTCCAAATTCGAAAAACAACTTTGAGTGAAATATTGAATAACACTTTTTTAAAAACTTCGTTCTACGAAAAACTTTAGAGGAAAACATGTTAAACACCAAAATGTAGGGAATTGGAATGGCTACAATGTTAAATACAACAACTTTTGTCAGAAGTCTAATGTGCTGCTTCCAGATACGGAGCGAGTAGTTTGAGCACAAATTTTACTTGTATTTTGTTATTGTAACAAAAACAAAATACAAGTAAAATTTTAACTCAAACTACTCACACGTTATCCAGAAACAACACATAAAAGTGGGCCCCAAACTAATAAACAATTTTGAGTGAAACACTTTTTTAAAACATCGTTCTATGAAAAACTTAAGAGCAAAACATATTATACACCAAAATGTAGGGAATTGAACTGGATACAACGTCCAATACAACAACCTTTGTCAGAAGTCCAAAATTCGGCCCCAAACTCAAAAAATCGTTTTGAGTGAAATATTGAAAAACACTTTTTTAAAAACTTTGTTTTATGAAAAACTTTAGAGCAAAAGATATTACACACCAAAATGTAGGTACAACAACCTTTGTCGGGAGTCCAAAATTCGTCTCCAAACTCAAAAAACAATTTTGAGTGAAATATTGAAAAACACTTTTTTAAAAACTTTGTTTTATGTAGACAATTGGACTGTCTACAACGTTCAGTACAACAACCTTTGGCAGAAGTCCATAATTCGGCCACTTTATGAAAAACTTTGTTTTATGAAAAACTTTAGAGCAGAACATATTATACACCAAAATGTGGAGAATTAGACCAAAAACTCCCCAAACTCAAAAAACTATTTTAAGTGAAATATTGAAAAAACACATTTTTAAAAACTTTGTTCTATGAAAAACTGTAGAGCAATACATATTATACACCAAAAAATAGGGAATTGGATTAGCTATAACGTCCAATACAACAACCTTTGTCAGAGGTGCAAACTTCAGCACCAAACTCAAAGCAGTTTTGAGTGGAATATTGAACAATACTTTTTTAAAAACTTTGTTTTTTGAAAAATTTTAGAGCAAAACATAATATACACCAAAATGTAGGGAATTGGACTAATTAGAACAGCCTTTGTCAGAAGTCCAAAATACGGCCCCAAACTAAACAATTTTGAGTAAAACTTTTTTAAAAAACTTTGTTCTATGAAAAACTTTAGAAGATAACATGTTACACACCTAAATGTAGGGAATTGCACTGGCTGCAACGTCCAATACAACAACCTTTGCCAGAAGTCCAAAAATCGTCCAGAAACTCAAATAATCGTTTTGAGTGAAATATTGAAAAACACATTTTAAAAACTTTGTTTTATGAAAAACTTTAGAGCAAAACATATTATACACCAAAATGTAAGTACAACAACCTTTGTTAGGAGTACAAAATTCGTCCCCAAAACTCAAAAAACAATTTTGAGTGAAACATTGAAAAACACTTTTTGAAAACCCTTGTTCTACGAAAAACTTTAGGGCAAAACATATTACATACCAAAATGTAGGCAATTGAACTGTCTACAACGTCCAATACAACAACTTTTGGCAGAAGTACAAAATTCGGCCCAAAACTCAAAAACCAATTATGAGTGAAATATTGAAAAACACTAAAACTTTGTTTTATGAAAAACCTTAGAGCAAAACATATTATACACCAAAATGTGGGGAATTGAACAAGATACAACGTCCATTAAAGCAACCCTTGTCAGATGTCCAAAATTCGGACCCAAACTCACAAAACAATTTTGAGTGAAATATTAAAAACACATTTTTAAAAACTTTGTTTTATGAAAAACTGTAGAGCAATACATATATACACCAAAATATATACCTTTGTCAGTAATGTAGGGAATTGGACTAGCTATAACGTCCAAAACAACAAACTAAACAAACAATTTTGAGTAAAATTTTGATTAAAAATTTTTTAAAAGAAATTAAACACCAAAATATACGGAATTGGACTTGCTATAACGTCCAATACAACAAACTAAATTAAAAATTTTGAGTAAAATTTTGACTAAAATTTTTTTAAAAACTTTGTTCTACGAAAAACTTTAGAGGAAAACATGTTACACACCTAAATGTAGGGAATTGTACTGGCAGCAACGTCCAATATAACAACCTTTGTCAGAAGTCTAAAATTCGGCCCAAACTAAAAAACAATTTTGAGTGAAATATAAAAAACACTTTTTTAAAAACTTTGTTTTATGAAAAATTTTAGAGCAAAACATATTACACACGAAAATGTAGACAATTGGACTGTCTACAACGTTTAATACAACAACCTTTGGCAGAAGTCCAAAATTCGGCTCCAAACTCAAAAAATAGTTTTGAGTGAAATATTGAAAAACACTTTTTTTAAAAACTTTGTTTTATGAAAATCTTTAGAGCAAAAGATATTACACACAAATATGTAGGTACAACAACCTTTGTCGGGATTCCAAAATTCGTCTCCAAACTCAAAAGACAATTTTGAGTACAATATTGACTAATACTTTTTTAAAAACTTTATTATATGAAAAATTTTAGAGCTAAACAAACAAAATGTAGGGAATTGGACAAACTACAACGTCCAACCTTTGTCGGAAGTCCAAAATACTGCCCAAACTAAAAATAGAATTTTGAGTGAAATGTTAAAGAACACTTTTTTAAAAACTTTGTTCTACGAAA
>NW_025806472.1:0-1487 GCF_022045245.1 Lucilia cuprina
ATCTATCTATCTATCTATCTATCTATCTATCTATCTATCTATCTATCTATCTATCTATCTATCTATCTATCTACCTACTTACCTACCTACCTACCTATCTATCTATCTATCTATCTATCTATCTATCTATCTATCTATCTATTCAAACGGCTTTTATGCTCTAGAAAGCTTTAAATAGAATTAAACTCAAAACGACTTTTTCGTTACAAACTCGTATCTATTATCCAAAACATTTTAATTTGTAGTTTTTGGTATAGAAAAGCAAAAAAAAATCACGATAAATTTCTCAATTTGCCTTAAATCTACTTCAGAACAAAATTAAGAACAAGGTCTACTTTTTTGAAAAAAAAGATTAATGTTTGCGTTAAAAACAAACAGAAAAACTTTTCATTGTCTTCCTAAATTTTCAGTTAAAAACAAACATTTTTTAAACTGAAACAGAGTACATATAGAAATTTATAATAAAATTGACATGAAAAACTTAAATGCTGCTTGCTGTCGGTGCCTGCTGACTACAACAAACATAAAGGCAACAACAGACAACATGTTGTAACTAAAACAAAAAAAAAAAAAAAAAAAAAAAAACACGTCATGTTTAGCACAAACAAGAACAAGTAGTTAGTATTTCGTTTTTTTTTTGTCAAAAAATATTTTTTATAATAAAACGAAACATAAAAACATTTTTTTTTTTTTTTTTAACACAAATGTTTAAGTGTAATAAACATTTAAACGGAATTATATAGAGGAGAAAAAAACACATAAAGAAACTACATTTTTCCAACTACAACTAGAGACAAGTTAAAGCAGAAACAAATTAAAATAATTTTTATTTGAAAAGACTATAATAAACAGCCTTAAGTTAAATATTATGTTTGAAGATAAAATAGCTTTTACTTAAGTGTACTTTTAAGAGAATAAAATATGGGACTTACTTTTTACCACTTTCCAGAAAAACATCTAGTTCCGCTGACATTTTACAGCAGAGAGCTTTACGGAAATGTCCCTGCGAACATTTGGTATTGATTAAATGACCATCTGAAAATAAAGAACATATAAAAAATTTATTGATTTATTGAATATAAAAAAAAGTTTCTAAGATTCTGACCACAGACTAGACTTTACAATAGACTATTAACTTGACTATATACTAGATAAAACTATAAACTATACAGATTAGACTAGACTATATACTAGACGTTACACTAGACTATAGACTAGACTTTAGACAAGAACATAGACTATATAAACAATATAGTAGACAGTGGACTATGATATCGATTAGACTTTAGACTAGACTATGGGCTAGACGATAGACTGGACTTTAAACTAAACTATATACATATGTACTAGACTGGACTATATACCAGTCTATAGATTAGACTAAACTTGACTATAGACTAGACTATAGACTAGACTATAGACTAGACTATAGACTAGACTATAGACTAGACTATAGACTAGACTATAGACTAGACTATAGACTAGAC
>NW_025806473.1:0-1362 GCF_022045245.1 Lucilia cuprina
ATCAAATTCCGATGAAGGACTCTGATATTCCTAAAACTGCCTTTTCTACCCTAAATGGGAAATATGAGTTCTTGCGTCTTCCCTTTGGACTAAAAAATGCTCCTTCCACTTTTCAAAGAATGATTGATGACGTATTGAAGGAATATATTGGCAAAATATGCTACGTCTATATAGACGATATCATTGTCTTTGAACGTGACGTCGATGACCATCTAAAAAATATTGAAAAAGTTTTTAGTAAACTTCTGGAATCACACCTCAAGGTAAATTTAGAAAAGACTCAGTTTTTGCAAACTGAAGTATCCTTTTTGGGATACGTAATTGCGGAAGATGGAATACGAGCAGATCCTCATAAGATTGAAGCAATACAAAATTTGGCTCCTCCCAAAATACTAAAAGATTTGAAGAGTTTTCTTGGCATGACTTCTTACTATAGGAGAGAACTCACAGGTAAAAGCAAACGCGTCTAGAAAGGTAACAATAGATCTTACAGAAGATGCATTGAAGGCTTTTAACGAATTAAAAACCTTGCTAATGTCATCCGAAGTATTAGCATTTCCTGATTTTGACCAAGCATTCAATTTGACCACCGATGCTTCAAACTATGCCATCGGAGCTGTGTTGTCTCAAGATTTTACAGAAACAGATAGACCCATTGCGTTTATTTCTCGCTCACTCAAAAAATCGGAGGAAAATTTCGCAACGAATGAAAAAAAATGTTGGCCATTGTTTGGGCTTTAGACAACCTTCGATCCTATCTGTATGGTGCTAAAAAGGTAAAAATCTTCACCGACCATCAACCTTTAACATATGCTTTTGGAAATCAAAATCATAATGCTAAGTTAAAAAGGTGGAAGGCTAGAATCGAAGAGTACATCTACGAGCTTATCTATAAATCTGGAAAGTCGAACGTTGTTGCTGACGCTCTATCTAGGTTGGAGGTGAACCATGAACAAATTTACATGATGAGCGATGAAGGAACAATTACAGCCTCAGAAATAGGTTCCGAAACTGTAACTGCTAATGAAGGTAGGTCAGAACAATCAGAAAATACGGTTCATAGCGCTCAACAAGATTCCAGTGATCTAATCCATCACGTAGATGTTCCAATAAACGTCTTCAAAAACCAAATTATAATCAGAGAAGGAAGAGAGTTACAAAGCCATATACAGCCACATCCCGGATTTACTAGACATCATGCGACTCTCGATCAAATAAATTCGCAAACCCTGACAGAAATTTTGAAGAAATGTATCAATCCAAACTGTATCAATGGTCTTAAAATTCCAGAATGTTTTATTCCTTTACTTAACAGCATTTATTTAACTCATTTTGTTTCATACAAGTTGAGAATTACCCAGA
>NW_025806474.1:0-2379 GCF_022045245.1 Lucilia cuprina
AGACTAGACTATAGACTAGACTATAGACTAGACTATAGACTAGACTATAGACTAGACTATAGACTAGACTATAGACTAGACTATAGACTAGACTATAGACTAGACCTTTAGACTGGACTATAGACTAGACTATAGACTAGACTATAGATTAGACTATAGACTAGACTATAGACAAGACTATAGACTAGACTATAGACTAGACAATAGACTAGACTATGGACTAGACTATAAACTAGACTATAGACTAAACTATAGACTAGACTATAGACTAGTTTATAGACTAGACTATAGACTAGACCATAGATAGATTAGACTATAAGCAAGACTATAGACTGGACTATGGACTAGAATGGACTTGAAACTTTATTTTATTTTATGGTCTTGGTCTAGTGTGTAGTCTATATTACACTTTATGCTATAGTCAATACTATAGGTAAAACTATACTAGATACTTTTCATAAGACTTAAAATTTCCCTTTGTCTTTCTGCTATTGGCTCATGTGTTTGACTAAAAACATCTGGCGGTGTGGAAAAAGCATTTTGTTTAAATTTGTTTGTGTGTTGGCATTTTTGCTAAATGAATGGTAAATTAGTTTTTCATTTAAAAATATTGTTTGTTTTTTCTCTTATGCAGAATTATACGAGAGTGTTTATGTATTTGTTTGCCAAATAAAAAAATATAATATTAAACCCACTCACAGCAAAAAGAAAAAACAAAACCCAGCTAATGTGGTTGTTTATTGCAAAAATATATTGATTGATGTTTAATTAAATTGGTAAAAAATTAGTGTTGTTGTTTACCAAATAACAATTGGTTTAACAAATGTTAAAAGTATTTGAAAGAAATTTATTTTAAAATTTGAAAACAAAAAGTTTTGCTAAAGATTACCCTAAAAGTTAGCTGCTTTTGTAGGTTTATTGTTGAGCCTAAAAATAGGCAATATTATTTTTCTATTTCCTTACAAAATAATTATAAACACATTTATCATAACTTAGTATTAATGCTTTTTACAACGATAAAATTCTTCAAAATTTTATTCTCACCCTATTTTTAGAAAAATATTAAAAAACTTTGTTTTTAGAAATTTCTTTCCATATTTTCTCGAACGCCTAAAACGATACAACAATTTTAATCAATATCATTTTTAAAACTGTCATTTGCCTACATATACATACATACTTAATAAACAACAACAATTTCAAAATTTACTTTTAACTTAAAATGAACCAGCATCATTTAGTGAAGCATATTTATAGGGGCTTTTGTTATTTGCATATAGAAAAAGACAGACTAGCTCGTTATTAATTGTAAAAAAAATAAATTTAAAATTGAAAGCTAAATAAATTTTACAACAAGTAGACAAATATATTCCAGCTGTAAAAGGAAGTTAATTTTATTTATGATTTATTTGTTTACGCAGAAAAGTTGTTTGCAAAACACAAAATTCTTTTAACAATAAATTTCCGTTTTCAAATTTTCTAATAAATAGTGTATTTTTATGACTCCTCGGGGTATTTTGGCTGTAAACAATTGATTTAAATACTTTCCCGTCAAATGAATTTTTAAATATTTCTTGTTTTATTTGTTTATTTTTAAGGTCTTTAATTGTTATTTTATTTAACGCCTAATGGCATGCTATAGTTCTAAAAAGCTTTTAACAAATTTTAACTACTAATTGTAGAAATATTTTATTTTTATAGTTTTTGTTGTAATTTATTTAGTCATAATTTTGTTTAGAATATTAATTGCATACTTAAAGGATTTGTTCGAAATATATTTTAGTTAATTGATTTTAAAAAAAGACTTTAACTATTTGTAATGGAATTTTCCTTTGAACACAAATAAAACGTTAGACTGTAGACTAGACTCAAGACTTGGCTATAGGCTGGACTTTAGACTAGAATATAGACTAAGCTACAGAATATATAAATTTCAAGCTAGACTATACACTAAACTTGGAAATAGACTAGACTCAAAACTAGACCATAGACTAGATAATAAACAAGAGTAAAGACAAAGTCATAGCCAAGACTAATAAATAGACTAGACTATAGACTAGACTATAGACTGGACTACAGACTAGACTATAGACTGGACTACAGACTAGACTATAGACTGGACTACAGACTAGACTATAGACTAGACTATAGATTAGACTATAGACTGGACTATAGACTAGACTATAGACTAGACTACAGACTGGACTATAGACCGGACTATAGACTATACTATAGACTAGACTATTGACTAGACTATAGACTAGACTATAGATATAGACTATACTATAGACTAGACTATAGACTAGACTATAGACTAGACTATAGACTAGACTATAGACTAGACTATAGACTAGACTATAGACTAGACTATAGACTAGA
>NW_025806475.1:0-1973 GCF_022045245.1 Lucilia cuprina
CTAGACTATAGACTAGACTATAGACTAGACTATAGACTAGACTATAGACTAGACTATAGTCTAGACTATAGACTAGACTATAGACTAGACTATAGACTAGACTATAAAAAAAAAGCTGATCAACTAGCTTTTCATAAACAATTTAAAGCCAATGTAACATATTTTGTTGCCTAGTTTTAGGAGTTATTTTTCCCAATATATTTTTCAATACATTTTCACTAATAATAGCAATAGTTTGAAGAAAACTTTTAAATAACCTTAAACAACTAACATAGATTCCCTTAAAATCTAAAAATCTAAATATACAATAGATTACTGTGATTTGTTGTAAGTATGCCTTAAACTATGCTATTGAAACTGAAATTTCAAAATATTTGAAAAAAAAAATCAATTGATTTTAAGGCTTGCTGTGCAAAAAAGAGTTATTTAGGCAAATTGTTATGGAATAGTTTTTTGTTGTTAGTCTAAGAATCTGTTGCTGCTTTGGTATGGACTTAGCAATTTTATGACAAGTTTTATGTTTGAAAAATTTTTTAATTAAATTTTTGTTTTCTGAAAATTTATCTTTGATGTTTTGCTTGTAATAAAGTAATTGATTATGTATTAAAAGGAAAGCCAAACACACATGGAAGAAGCCTTAAGATAGATTATAAATTTAGGAAGATAAGATAATATGAAAAAAACTTTAGCCTACATTTAGGCTAAAGCAAAAACTTTTGCCATTTTTTGTAAAAGGACTTTGCTTGACATTGTCCAAAAAAAAAGAAAATATTATTATTTTTCTATGAATTTTATAAGATTTATCATTAGTTCCAGTGAAAAACTTTTGCTATAAATTGCATACTTATTCCTTGTTCTACTTTTTTTATATCATTTTATTCTCTTTGTCTCTTTTTCATCTTATGGCAAATCCCTATTTGACCACAAAATAACTTTATTGCATACAATTTCTAAAGTTTATTGAAATTATCTTTGAGTGAATTTTGATTAAATCATTATTTTACTTTTAATACTTACTTTTAAAGCATATAAAAAACAAATCCACTTTGCAATCAAGCATGCAAAACCACAAATTGAAAACTTCTTATTTTTATTCTTTCCCCCTTAACAGACATTTTTTTGATCTATAAAAAAAAGGAATCCTGCATAAAAAAGTTACCCTACGCAAAAAAACAGCAAAATATCTAAAAAAACGTACTAGTTGTAAATCTTTTATGAGCTTAGCTACCGTAGCAAAAATTTTCTATTTAGAGAGTATAAAACTGAAAATAAGTATTAAAATTCCCAAAGGATTATAATGACAACGTTGGATGACGATGATGATGCTGATGCCCCTAAAATGACGATACAGAAAATACTGAAACAGCAACGAAGGGATATAAAAAAGAAAGGCACTGAATTATAAATTACATATAAAAATACAATAAGCAAATCAAAAAGAATTCATCAAAATGTTATTAAATAACCAAATGAAACTGAAGTACGGGTAACGTATAATAATCCAAGTGTAGTGTTATGAAAAAGTACCTAACAAAAAGTACTTTTTTGGACAAATTATCGTGATAAACTTTTTCCTCAAAAACATTCTCAAATCCCAGCAGTTCCTTATAGAGTCGAAATACAGCCGAAAAACAGAGGGATTTTCATTTACGTCCAACCATCTGATTTGCTATTTTTCGTCCTTAGTCACGGATATATTCCTTATAAACACATATATAAAGAAAATCGCCACTTTAGTGTCCACTTTGTAAGCGAGAGAGTAGATAATTGATAGAACAAACTTAAGCTTTTAGCTGTCACTTCGAAATCTATAGAGCGACGACTGACTTCCACTAAGGATAAACAGTTCTGTTCTAGTTCTGCTCTAGTTCTGTTCTAGTTCTGTTCTAGTTCTGTTCTAGTTCTGTTCTAGTTCTGTTCTAGTTCTGTTCTAGTTCTGTTCTAGTTCTGTTCTAGTTCTGTTCTAGTTCTGT
>NW_025806476.1:0-1534 GCF_022045245.1 Lucilia cuprina
TAAACACCAGGCTGTAAACGAGACTAGTTTTGACAACAAGCTATTTAAAATGACTTTCCATAAGTAGTGTTGACAGCAAGCAACCCCTTATTCACTTGTTGTTGTTTTTTCAATGTTCACACTACATTGCTTACTCCTTACGACAAAAAATAACCTTTTTTAATCCCCACAATTAATAAAATTCAATGTAGTTGATTTGTACGTTATCGAGACGCGTGTTAATAAACCAGTGCAAATCACATTATCAATGTGATAATGAAGAGGCGTTGCAAAAACATAAGAAGGAGTATTAAAAATGTTTGATAAAAAGGGAAATTTTTCTTATTGTGAAAAGGGAAAAATGTGAAAAAGTTTTTATAATTATGAAATTTTTACAATTGTTAAGTGGACAGTAAAAAATTTAAAAAAAAATAACTGTGGGAAAACAAGGAAAATTTAATCCTTTTCTTTAGAAGATTTTCCACAATATTTGTAAATGTAATGTTGTATAACATTGCGTATGATTTCAAGAACAAAAATTAGAAAGTAGAAAAAAAATTGAAAAATATTTTATTTATTTTAATTTTAATTTTCTTTTAATTTTACAAAATTTTAGAAATTATTTTTAAAATTAAAAAAGTTATTTAGTTTTACAACTAAACTCTATTTTATTTCATTCTAAAACTAGGATTTAGCAAAATTTTCTATTTGTATATTTAACACGTGTTTCTTCTTGCCACGTGTTGTTATTATTATTGATCATTTAATGTCACTTTTTTATTTTATATTCACAAAAAAACTGCAATCCACAAATTTGATTTTTATTATAAAAAAACAAACAAAAAAATCAACCCCCTTTTCATAACACTTTGTGGGAAGTTTTATTGAGATTTGTTACTAATTTGATTTTGATATTTTTCTTGCTATTAGATTTTCATCTCCTAAAAAGATGATATATTTAATCCTATTAGTGGCACAATTATGTGGCATAAGCTAAGAGAGCAACGGGTGTCAAAATATCTATTTAATTTAATCTAACGTGTGACTTTTTAGATGAACGTTTGTTGGTTAATAATTAAAAGACATTTTTGTGTATAGCTTTCCTTTTCCTCTTTGTCATATAACTTTAGTTATTTTATAAATTGTATTTAATATTTATGTATTACACACATCTACGTTACTTTTTAACTGTGATACAGATTAGGAGCAGGTTCTCATGCCACAATTACATTGGTGGCTGTTGTCTATTATTAATTTTATATTAGTTGTTGATAGAGGGTGACAAATTGGATTCAAGTGTTTTATAAGAGAATTTTGAGGAGTTTGAAAACTACACTCTATAATCTAGACTGTAGTTCAGTCTATTACACTATATATAGACTGAACATTAATCACAACTATAGTCTACAGTCTTGTCTAAAGTCTAGCCTAAGGTCTCATTTAAATTCTTGTCTTAAGTCTAGTCTAACGTCTCATGTAAAGTTTAGTCTTAAGTCTAGTAAAAAGTCTTATCTAAAGTCTATTCCAAAGTCTAGTCTAAAGTCTAGTCTAAAGT
>NW_025806477.1:0-1055 GCF_022045245.1 Lucilia cuprina
AAAAAAAACGCTTTAAAAAACACAAGTGGAGGGTAGTTAAGGAAAAGGTTTTTTATTACTTTGAAGGATAGACAACGAGAAAACCGAAAACCAGCCAAAAATGTAGTAAAAATAAAAAGTAATTGTAATCTAAACTGTTACGGACAGACAGGGTTGAAGGTGTTTTCTTGTTCGTAGTGCTATTAATTTGATTTTTATGTTTAGTTTAGCACACTTAACCATATGGTTACTTGAATAAAAAAAGGAAACAACTAAACTACTGGTAATAAACAGTTGCACTCTACACTTTAACTTATTTTTTTGTTAATATTTCCGTTAATATGTTATTTGCGTGTTAGATTGTTATAAATTTTCGTCTAAATATAGAAATTAAAAAAAAAAAGAATTGATTTTTTTACACACTGCAACTGAAAAAATATCTTGTTGACATTTTTCCTTAATTGTTATTAACAATTGAATTATTTATAATAAAACGCATTTTGTTATATAAAAGGACAAAGACTAACGCAAAAGCACTATTAAAACCCCTTAAAGTATACTCTTTATAAAACTACATATAAACAAATTTACTCCCCTAAAGTATGTTCTTAAATTTATATATTTACAGATTTTATTCTATTGCCTGCAAATGTTTATAATTTAAATCAAATTTTCTTAATTGTATACTTTAAAATGTAGGTCATCTAAAGTTTTCTACTTGTTTTTTCTACTCTATTGTTTAAGTTTTGTTTTTTTTATTTATTGCCCATAAATATGTTTTGATGTTTACATTGTTCTATTGTAATTTATATACTCGGCTCCTAAATGTATGCCAAACATAAACAGTATTTTGCATATGAATATGTACTATACAGCATCAGTTAGTAAAACTAATTTGTTAGAAATGAAATAGAGATTATAAAATTTTATTTGGGAAAACATAAAATATAGTAGGGTTTGTAGAAATAGTAGGGCAGTTCTCAACTATCAACTTGACTATTGACTAGACTATAGACTAGACTATAGACTAGACTATAGACTAGACTATAGACTAGACTATAGACTAGACTATAGAC
>NW_025806478.1:0-3354 GCF_022045245.1 Lucilia cuprina
CAGAACTAGAACAGAACTAGAACAGAACTAGAACAGAACTAGAACAGAACTAGAACAGAACTAGAACAGAACTAGAACAGAACTAGAACAGAACAGAACTAGAACGGACTAGAACTGAACTAGAACTGAACTGAACTAGAACTGTAGTAGAACTGAACTAGAACTGAACTGAACTAGAACTGAAATAGAACTGAACTAGAACTATGTTTTATTCGTAACATTTATCTGGCAACACTGTATGTTGTATGTTGCTGAGTGGTAGCCATTTTGTATAAGTATGCAAATAATTATTTGCATTTTATAACTTGTAAGAGAAGTTGCAAATGCAGTTTTTCTAGCTGTAAGTGTCATTTGATATTCCTTTTTATGTTGCAATTGTTGTTGTTGCTATTTTCTTCCTCCATATTTAACTTTTAACTAAATGGCAGAAAAATGGTATTTATTTATAAATATACTTTGATTTTGTTGTTGCAATTATTCAGGCAAATATCTTTAAGGAATTTTTCTTTAGCAAAAACTACAAACTAAAGGCAAAATAAAAGGCAGAGAGTAAAAACGGGAGAGAAATATTTCAATCACAATTTAATAGAATTGTTTAGATTTTTCTAAGAAATTCAAAATTTATTTTAGATTTTATAACAAAATCCACCCTTTTGGTTTCTTAATCCCTTTTTGCCTGCCTCTGTTTTGTTATAACTCACATTGTACTTCAACAAATTGTGTGGTTTTGGAACAGAGTTAAGGATTTATTTTTTTGCTTATTTTTCATTGTGTAACGAATAAGCCTAGTAATTTTAATATGTTTACTTAAAGCTACAAAAAAATAAAACTTAAGTATTAAAGCAAAAAATAGCAAATAATGTAAATTTAGGATAAAAAGGATTTGTAGACGATTTACTAAATACACACAAATAGAAGAGAAGAAAAAACAAAGAAAACTTAAACAAAATTTAAATAATACAAGTATTTAAAAGAAATATAAATCAACATAAATTAAGCTGCTTTTCCTATTTATTTAGCTGGAAATAGGCGAAATATTAAAAACATTTTAGGCAAAAATTTTGTAGCCATATTGAAATCATTAAATATTAAAGTCTTTTCTGTAAATAAAATTTGATGTCATTTTGTATATTTGTTTTTGATTTGCCTACGTCTGTCAAACACATTGACACAGAAATTTAATGACGCACTAAACTAAACGTTTTATTCAAGTAGCAAAATGCTCCCTTTTATTACAATTTTAATGTATTTTTATGTGCAATAAAAACATAATGTTGTAACTAGAAAATGGCTGAATGAGTTTAAACCAGTTTTCCAATAAGTGCAATACAAAAACAAGAAATAAATAATGTAAATAATTAGAATTTTTATTAAATACAAAGATTGCTAGATATTATTTTAGACAGTTAAGCCACAAACAAGAAATTACTAGAACTAAACTCGAACAGAATTAGAACAGAACTAGAACAGAACTAGAACAGAACTAGAACAGAACTAGAACAGAACTAGAACAGAACTAGAACAGAACTGGAACACAACTAGAACACAACTAGAACGGAACTAGAACGGAACTAGAACGGAACTAGAACAGAACTAGAATAGAACTAGAATAAAACTAGAACAGAACTAGAACAGAACTAGAACTAGAACAGAACTAGAACAGAACTAGAACAGAACTAGAACAGAACTAGAACAGAACTAGAACAGAACTAGAACAGAACTAGAACAGAACTAGAACAGAACTAGAACAGAACTAGAACAGAACTAGAACAGAACTAGAACAGAACTAGAACAGAACTAGAACAGAACTAGAACAGAACTAGAACAGAACTAGAACAGAACTAGAACAGAACTAGAACAGAACTAGAACAGAACTAGAACAGAACTAGAACATAACTAGAACAGAACTAGAACAGAACTAGAATAGAACTAGAACAGAACTAGAACAGAACTAGAACTATAACAGAACTAGAACATAATATACCAAAAATCTTAAACTTTCCAAAAAAAGTTTAAACAGCCTAAACTGCCAGTCATATTAAGGATACCCATGAGTAAGTGTGTTTAAAAGTACTTTTAAAAGTACTTTTTTCGAATAAATTCTTTGCAAAGCAAAAAACACATACTCCCGAAGAAAAGTTGTTAACTCAGTATTTGCTTTATTGCGCGCATTTTTTTTGCCGTTTTTCTTTTCATTTATAATATCAATTTGTTTTTGTGTGCTTTCCCCCTGATGTGCCCCCATACATTTATAACTGTATGAATGTTGTTTATATTTGGTTGAGTTAATCTGTTTTTAGTTGAAATTCTCAAAATATTCACAAACACAATGTTTGAATTTGCACAATGCCACCCTGTGATTTCTATACACAAACCTGCATTTAATGGTAGTTTGGGTTTGTTCAGATTACAACAACAAACAGGAGCCAGGACAATAATAAAAACAACAACAACTTAAATTCATGCTTTCATATCAAGACAAATAATGAAATCAACCCTGCATAACTGTATACATGTAGGAGTATGTGTTTTTATTTAAAAACGGGATTCAAACAAAACAGACATAGACAACACTAACAAATAAATAAAATGTTCTGCCAGATATTGCCTAACTGTTTAACTTTTCGTATGTAAAAGAAGAAGAAAAAAACACATTAACGTCAATGGCAACGCTAACACCGAGTGAATGCTGACATTGCGACGCCAAATATTAAATGCGTTGGAATAAATTTTGTTTTTGTTGTTCATTATTTTATAACAATTTCATTTTCTGGTTGGATTTTGCAATTTGAAAGTGAAAGTAAAAGAATATATTGCCGCCAACGACAGCCATCATTATAACGAAGGGTTAAAAAACTTTTGTTGGCAACAGTATTATTAAACTCCAAGAAACAAGATGAGGATTAGGGAAACAATAATATGGGTTATAGATAAAACCGAGGAAATTTAATTTGTATGTTTTTGCTACGAAGTCATCTTCTAAAGTAATCTTGCATCATTAAAATAAAAAAAGGTTAATGATATCACGGCTAAATTGAAATGTTTTTTAAAAGAAATCAAAGGAAATAAATTGTTTTGAAAAAATGCTAAGAGATAATGTAGTCATCATTGTGTGGAGCTCACGATAACCAAAAAAAACTGCAAAAAGTTAATGGTAATGGAAAGCACGTTTTTCTTAGATTTTAAATTAATTTAGGAGTTGTAAGTTAAAAGAGGTATTTGTAGTTCAATTCACATTTTGAACTTTTCTAGTTCTAGTTCTAGTTCTGTTCTAGTTCTGTTCTAGTTCTGTTCTAGTTCTGTTCTAGTTCTGTTCTAGTTCTGTTCTAGTTCTGTTCTAGTTCTGTTCTAGTT
>NW_025806479.1:0-1410 GCF_022045245.1 Lucilia cuprina
TAGACTATAGACTAGACTATAGACTAGACTATAGACTAGACTATAGACTAGACTGTAGACTAGATTATAGACTAGACTATAGACTAGACTATAGATTAGACTGTAAACTAGACTATAGACTAGACTGTTAACTAAACTATAGACTAAACTGTAAACTAAACATTCATGTTTGTTTTTTCCGTCTGTATAGTCAATTAAATCAGGGAATGAAACCTCCTAAAGGAATGGCAATTCTAAAGCCTCAGAATGCGGTAATTAGCGAGAAACCCCTGTAAACTAAATCTACATATGTATGTAGAATAATTGACCTGATTTTTTTGTGTAAAATACAAATAGAGAAATACTGCAAGAACACGTCCGAAAAGTATAAATTTGGAAAAATCAACTCTAAATGTAAAAAAAATAGAAAAAAAGTAAATAAACAAAAAATATGAAAACTTACTGAGCAACAAGAAAATGTCATATAATAAAAATAAATTGTACACTTTTTTCAATAAATAAAAATTCTAGAAATTGGCAAAAAGAAAATCATGCAGTTTTAAATATAAACATGCTTTGGAAAAATACTACACATATTTCTTAGAATAAAACAAAACGTAAAAGATAATAAATTTAAAAAAAAAATTTAGCATTTTAAAATTTTAATATTTGTACTCACAAAATTGTTGTTTTCTAGCAAAGACAATGTTGTTGTATTGAAGAAAACATTTAAATTATTTTTTTAACATTTTTTGTCCATTAATTGACTATTTTTTAACACCATTTTTTTTTAAGAAAATAAATAAATTTGAAGAAAATTAATATCATTTGACACGCAACACACAAGATTTGTAGTAAATTTTAAAACAATTTGTTTAATAAATTAATAAGATTAATTTATTCATAACATGTTTTTAAATATTTAATAAATCTATTACGTTTATTTCGTGGTTTCAATTTGAATTTAGTATTTTTGTTTTAATTTTCTTTTTAAAACAATAATTTAAATAATTAATACACTTTGGCAAACAAAGTCTATCGTTTATAGTTGTTTTAACCTAGAAAAGTGAAACCTTTTAAATGAACTAAATACTTAACACATGAGGAACTTAAAAGCAAAAACAAACAAATTATAGTAATAAAATATTAACAAAAGAGAGAAAAAAAGAATTAAAACAAAATATTTATGTGTTAATAATGAATGGGTACATAATGATTTACAAGTTAAGCCTATAAGTAGGCTTTAAAAGATTAAAATACATACACACAAAAGTATTCAAAAAAAAACCCTTGTTGTTGTAAATTCCTTATTATTTTAAAGTGGAATAGTATGGCAACACATAAAGGATAAAATAAATTTTAGTTCATTTCAGTCTAGTCTATAGTCTAGTCTATAGTCTAGTCTATAGTCTAGTCTATAGTCTAGTCTAT
>NW_025806480.1:0-1125 GCF_022045245.1 Lucilia cuprina
TTACAAACATCACCACAAACCCAATATACCCTCCCCACTAAAGAGCTGTAGGGTATAATAAACTAACAAATACACATATTCCAACGGGAAAAATGTTCAGTACAGGGGTCTTACTAAAGGCATTATTCTATAGACACATGTACATCCAATGACATTGAAAAATCATTTCAATTTACTTAAAAAGGCATTGTAAATGGTCTTCCGTCGAAAGCTTTTTATAAGATTTTTAGTCTCATTATTTGTAAAATGTCCTTATAAGAAATTACATTAATAATCATATTGTCTTATTCATTAGAACTTATAAAAATTGTATGAAAGAAATTTTCATAAAAAATTTGTTACATGATAACATTTTTCTAATTTTTTCTGAAATCTGTGAATTTTAAAATAATACATAGTTATAGTTATATTTCTTAAGTATATTTGAGTTTATTTAGAAATTCAATAAATCGTTATATATACAGTTGATTTTCAAAAAAGTAGACTTAAAACATCATATTTTAATAAAACTCTAGTAGCATAACTAAAAAACTAACAATTCAATCTGAACATTTGCAAAATTCGCTACACATATGTGTTGTTTGATTTTGTCATGAAAACACTACTATATCAAAGATTAATAAAACACGTTTTCATTAAAATAAACTATTTAATTTAACTACATATTCTATATAAATCATTAATACACATTATATATTTATCAACTTCAAAACGCAGATTACACAAACATAACTGATAGTGAAATCAATGAATTTAAAAATAATCATTTAAAATTTAATAATAAAACGTCTTATTAATTATTATTTTAAATTATAGAATTCATAATTTTATTTTTTAGAAAGATATTTGTGCAATCCATATTACAATGTCGTTTAATTAGCTGTACATTAAAATTTCTAGAAAATCGAAATTTGTTTACCTAAAAGGATTTTACTAAACCCCCTAAATTTCAATAACAACTAAACAAAATTCTACAAAATCGTCATTTTATTTCTCAAAAACTTTTTAAAGAAACTGGAATAAGTACTGAAAAACCATTCTTGAGAACTTGTTTTTATACCCTCCACAACCACCAGTGGTGATAGAGGGTATATATAACTTTGTCGTTCCGTGTGTAACACCAAG
>NW_025806481.1:0-1154 GCF_022045245.1 Lucilia cuprina
TCCCCCGGCTCGCACAGAGGCTAGGGAATTGTTATTAATTGACGCATCACTGTGATAATTTTTCGTTGTTAATGTTTATTATTTAATACAATTTTGTATTTTTAATTTAGTTTCTAGTCTATGAAACTGTTATTTTAACTGTTAATTATGATTTGATACTCAGTATTAGGTCTACCGACTTGTGATTTTTTATATTTGTTCACCTTTTTAATTTGGACAGTTCGTTTTACTCAGTGTTAATCTTAGTTAAGATACCGTAATTTATTTGATTTTTTATTTAGTTTTAAGTGTTGCCTATTTGTAGTTTTTTATATACAGAATATAACTCTGTACGTTAATGGTTATGCCGGGAGCAAGCATATGTTTAATATTAAATGTAAACATACTTTTTAGTATTGTATCTTCTCTGTCTAGCAAGTTGCTTTTTCATTATTAACTTTTATTAGAGCAAGATGTAAATAGTTCTAAGAATAATATTATTCTATCGTTTAGTAAAAAAAATCATTGTAATTGAAAGAAGAAAAGACTGAATAAACATTTTTACTTACTTACTTACTTACTTACTTACTTACTTACTTACTTACTTACTTACTTACTTACTTTCTGCAATGTTATTTACTGTAAAGCTTATCATCTGAGATAACGTTAACATTTGATTTAAATGATATTAATATTGTTGATAATAACAATGAATTAACATTAATGATAATTACATGTTGATATTTAAATTTATACATTATTTATATTAACATCACAGAGATGATTTAATATTATGTTATGTATAACACTTTGTTCTCTTTTTATGTTTTTAAAAACCATAACATTTTTATTTCAAAGTTTCACTCTACATTAGGTCTTTTAGGCATTGAATAGTTTGTGAATTGTACAAGATTAACAAAAATTTTAATATCATAGTTTATTTATATAATAAGGTATGCATATTAAAGGTTTTGTGTATTAAAAGTGTGAATATTACTTAATATAATTATGGATTTTTATGAATTATACTAATAGCAATTTTAATTCTTTCAAAACAGCTGGGAAGTAAACTAAGTAAGTCGGAAGTAAACTAAGGATACTAATTTAAACCAAACTTCATAGATTATACAGCCAGAAAGTTCATGATTAAACCGTAAGTTAATACAAAAAATATC
>NW_025806482.1:0-1552 GCF_022045245.1 Lucilia cuprina
ATAGTCTAGTCATAGTCTAGTCATAGTCTAGACATAGTCTAGTCATAGTCTAGTCATAGTCTAGTCATAGTCTAGTCATAGTCTAGTCATAGTCTAGTCATAGTCTAGGACACGTCATTAATGTGTATCGGATGTGGCTGATCTCATGTCAGACAGAAGTTGTCAGAAATTTTGAAACTCTAGGTTCAGATAGAATGTCTTTGTCAGGCAGAACATTAGAGCAAATACCAGTGGCTTTACGCGTGGCCTTAAATTGGGAGACAAAGTAGGCCTAAGGTTCCATGTTGAAGATATATTGAAGCTTTATATACATATGTACCTGGATTATCTGTCTGAGCCAACAAAGGACTGCACTTGATACATATATAAAAAGATCCCGCAGACTTTTTGAAAAGTATTAGTCAAGACTTCCGCTATTAATCATATTTGGACTAACTTTTAACCACTGTCTCACTCATCCATCCATTATTATGACACTGACATCTTGAAATGTATACGAAGTGTAAGAAAAGATATATTTATAAATGAACAATAATATTGACCTTGTTTTTAACTTTTAATACTTTTTTATATTCATTTCAATATAGACTCAAGGAAAAGCTATTAAAAATCATGTAGGGCAATTTATATTAATATGGATATTAAAATATAAAGGAACAACAAAAAACAAACTAAACAAATAACCAACTTCATGATTTATTAACAAGTGTTGACGCCCTTTTAATTATTACCTCAGGACGGTCTGGATTTTATAGACATTGAAAAAAGTCGTCTTTATATATGAATATGAATACAAGTATATTTATGTATTGTTATTGTATTCATGCATACGAGGATAATCTCAAAATGTCTTGTTAGTTTAAAATATATCATTACCAATAAGTGCTCCATTCTTAACAATTCAATCCATTATGACTAATACTAATATTATCAAACAAAACATGAACAATGTTGTTTCTAGTCCACTTGATATTTAATTTTGTATATTTCATATTTCAATTCTAATAAATAACCATGTATCTACATTGACAATTTCCAATTTAATAAAAATTTTTAATACAATTTTAATATTAATATTAAGGAAGCAACTTTCATGTGCTCATGATAAAAACTATTTCCGCTTCAAAAACAGTCGGGCAGTGATGATAATAACTTTTTCACACATACATTCACATAACACTTGTTATTGAACTTGTTTTCAATTAATAATTGATTAGTTAAATTAGTAAGTGATACTTGTGGTAGAAATGAATTATTAATTTACAAAGTTTTTTTTTTAATTTTTGTTAGAATATTGCTTTTCATATTTTTGGAAATGTTTTTTTTTTAATAAAAAAAATATTTCTTAAACAACTTAAATTAAATGATTAACTAAGTCAATCAGGATTTAACATAATATTGTTTTTAATTTTGAAAAATTTTAGTTCAGTTCTAGTTCAGTTCTAGTTTAGTTCTAGTTCAGTTCTAGTTAAGTTCTAGTTAAGTTCTAGTTCAGTTCTAGTTCAGTTCTAGTTCAGTTCTAGTTCAGTTCTAGTTCAGTTCTAGTTCAGTT
>NW_025806483.1:0-1754 GCF_022045245.1 Lucilia cuprina
AAGACACATTTTGGGCAAAAAAACGGCAAAAATCTAAAATTTTTTGAATTTTTAAATTAAAAAACTTATATTTTTGGATCTGTAAATGATATTGATCTGAAATTTTTTTGTATATTATTGGAAATTTTGTTGTCTAATTTGGTCCAAAATTACGCCCGGTATTCAAAAAAAGGCGGACCAAGGTATGGTAAATTTTGTATCACTGAATTTTTAAATGCCTATAACTCGGATATTATAAGAGATAAGTAGTATGTCCAAGCATGTTCAAGATGTTTAAAAATTTTACATGTCGTAGGTACCCTACTTTGAGCCGCCACAGCTCCGTCCCTGGGGCATCTGCGCGGTTCATCTTCAAAACTTAAACTCGAATACTCCTTAGCTACGCTCAACTTTATCCCGATCGAATCAGCCGTTTAGAAATGCCAGATTTATTTCCAAAAAATTTCCATTAGGCCCCACTGTGAAGTCGTTTATGCACCATTTTAAAGCATTAAAATTGCCATTTGTTTTGGTATATAATTTATTGCATATGTATTTTTAAGAAAATTGCCAATTGGATAGATCGGTAGAATTATCTTCCCCGGTTTAAAAAGGCGGTAATTTGAGGTTCCGATATGGTTGTTAATAACTTTGACAGTTTTCGCGCTATGACAGTCATTTATGCATCATTTTAAAGCATTATGATTGCACTTTAATTTGGTATATCATTTGTGGCATAATGTGTTCGTCTAAAAAATGGTCAATTTGAAGGATCGGTAGAATTGTTGTTCTATGTTTAAAACGCTGTGATTTGAGGTTCCCATATGGTTGCAAATAACATTGACAGTTTTTATGCCAGGACAATCGTTTATACATCATTTTAAAGCATTACAGTTGCATTTTGTTTTGGTGTATAATTTGTGGCATAATGCATTTAAAAAAAAATTGGTTAGATCGGTATATTTATTGGTACAGGTTTAGAAAAGCGGTAACTAAAGGCTCCGATATGGTTGCAAATATCATTTATAGTTTTCATGTTATTGCAGTCGTTTATATATCTTTTTATTGCATTATAGTTGCCATTTGTTTTGGTATATAATTTATTGCGTAATGTATTTTTAGAAAATTGCCAATTGGATAGATCGGTAGAATTATTTTCACAGCTTTAAAAACGCGGTAATTTGAGGTTCCGATATGGTTGTGAATAACTTTGACAGTTTTCATGCTATGACAGTCATTTACACATCATTTTAGAGCATTATGATTGCACTTTATATTGGTATATCATTTGTGACATAATTTGTTCGTCTAAAAAATGGTCAATTTGATGGATCGGTAGAATTGTTGTTGTATGTTTAAAAACGCTGTGATTTGAGGTTCCCATATGCAAATAATATTGACTCTTTTTATGCCAGGACAATCGTTTATACATCACACAGTGGTATAGGAAAAAAAAAAGAGGGAAATAATTCGGTAACTTCTAAACGGTTAATCCGATTTTAATGAAATTTGGTATGCACAAAAAGGAGGTGTTGTCGAGTTTAGGTTTTGAATTTGGACTTTATAGGCCAACCAGGGGCCCGGCGGGGGGTCCTCAAATTAGGACACCTCGGCTATGTTAAATTTTTAAAACGATCCTATTTCTTCATTTGAGTTCCGATTTATATATCGTATATAGAATCTCCTCATCGAGCACTATAAAAAATGTCGTCATAGCAGTAAATTATCTCTTATAGTTTAGGAGATATTCGCATTTGAAAATTAAAATTTTAAAA
>NW_025806484.1:0-1544 GCF_022045245.1 Lucilia cuprina
AGTTCTGTTCTAGTTCTGTTCTAGTTCTGTTCTAGTTCTGTTCTAGTTCTGTTCTAGTTCTGTTCTAGTTCTGTTCTAGTTCTGTTCTAGTTCTGCTCTACTTCTGTTTTAGTTCTGTTTTAGTTCTGTTTTAGTTCTGTCCTAGTTCTGTTCTAGTTCTGTTCTAGTTCTGTTTTAGTTCTGTTCTAGTTCTGTTCTAGTTCTGTTCTAGTTCTGTTCTAGTTCTGTTCCAGTTCTGTTCCAGTTCTGTTCTAGATCTGTTCTAGTTCTGTTCTAGTTCTGTTCTAGTTCTGTTCTAGTTCTGTTCTAGTTCTGTTCTAGTTCTGTTCTAGTTCTGTTCTAGTTCTGTTCTAGTTCTGTTCTAGTTCTGTTCTAGTTCTGTTCTAGTTCTATTCTAGTTCTGTTCTAGTTCTGCTTTGTAATAATTATTAAATTCTTAAATATTTATAAATATCTTATGTCGTCTCTAAATTTTATTTTGCCCCCCTTAAGGTTATATTCGGTTTTCAATTTCTTAAGTGTTTTTAAATTAAAACACACTTTTGCTAAATGTTCTCAAAATCTCAATTTGTCTAGAATAAAAATAAAATAAAAATATCATAAAATTTTTGACATTTCACTTAGCTAAAGAAATTAAATAAAAAATAATGACCTTTTCACTAAATCATTTATAAATAATTTATTTTTCTTCAAAAACCTTGATACAAAAAACTCTTCAAAACAAAATCAAAAAAGAAGATTGAAAAAATAGTGACAAATTCATTTGTTCGCATTAAATAAAAAACCAAAAAAAAAACAAAACAAAACAATTTAACAGACGTCAAACACCTTTCGTCTTAAAAAAACTCACAATTTCAAGGTCCTGGTTTATATTAAGCCACCTACTACTTTCTGAGTTATACATACATATATACATATTACGCAAGAGAAAATATGTAAATCATTGTTATTGTTTTTTTTTTACTTACCTCACTGTCATTACTGTGTAAGATGAGTCGAAACCCGGGCAATAAATTTGGTTCTTTATTCACATCATCCAATGCCAATCTTGCGGCTGGCATACACGCCTGGCCACCCTGCCATCCTCCCTTACCGGCAATGGGAAAAATACCTCCTATATGCAGTTCATCGGCACGACCACCATTTGTTAAATCAATGTTATTGTAAAAAATCAAAGATAAAAATAAAAATATCCAAAATGTTAAAACACCATCACATGTCATATCCTGAAATGGCGAAAATAAAGGAGAAAAAATGTTATTAATATGTTGTTGTCGTTGTTTGATTTTAATTTATTAAATTTGTGGCAACATAAGCAAAAAAAGCACAATCCATTATTTATTCATTAATAGACACAGATTTTTATGTGTTAACACGTGTCCAAATAACAAGTGTTTAAAGGGTCTGATGTTTATAAGGGTTGCTATATAATATATAACTAGAACAGAACTAGAACTAGAACAGAACTAGAACTAGAACAGAACTAGAACAGAACTAGAACAGAACTAGAACAGAACTAGAACAGAACTAGAACAGAACTAGAA
>NW_025806485.1:0-2736 GCF_022045245.1 Lucilia cuprina
ATAGTCTAGTCTATAGTCTAGTCTATAGTCTAGTCTATAGTCTAGTCTATAGTCTAGTCTATAGTCTAGTCAATAGTCTAGTCTATAGTCCAGTCTATAGTCTAGTCTGTAGTCCAGTTTATAGTTTAGTCTATAGTCTATAGTTGACTCTATAAATAGTAGACTGTATGGTCTAGTTTATAGTCAGGTGTATGGTCTAGTCTATAGTCTAGTTTATAGCTCTTTTTATAGTCTAGTTTGAAGTATATTCTATATCTTTACATTTAGTTTAGTCTAACCTAGTCTACGGTCTAATCTAAAGTATATACTTTAGATTATACGATTGTCAAATTACTAACCTTCACCCCAAACTACCGGATTCACATATCCTTATATAAGTTTCATTACAATTGAGTCTATTACTGTGAACAGACATACAGACAGACAACCAAGCACGAGAGTGTGTAATTGTAAAAGTTAATGTACTAAAACTATCACTGCTACTAGTTTCATACAAACACACAGTTGCACAAAAATTTATATTTAATTAAATAACGACTAAATATACATAAGAATACCTGTGAAAAAAATGTAAAAAAAATAATCAAATGAAACTAAGCTACTACAGAATTATTTAATTAAAACTTTGATTTTCTAACAAAAATAGAAAGTAAAGTAACGACTGCCAAAGTTAAATTAATTGGATTTGGGAGAGTTACTGATGAATGATACAAAAAAATGAAATAAATAATTAATTTTTACATTAAACATTTTGCATTTAAATTTTTATAGATTTGTATTAAATTTTAGAAATTTAATAAAACATAAAATATTGAAGATTTTATTTTCTTTGAATATTAAATTTATCCTCTTAAAAGAAAAAAATATTTTTATTTTTTGACACACATTAAATAACATTTTTTTCTCTAAGCTTTAGATATAAACAAAAATATTATATATTTTTATTTCGATTAAAAATGGTTATAACAATAAAACATCTTAAGACTTATAGAAAGACATTAAAAATTTTTAGAATGTTAAATTAAAAAAAAAAAAAAAGAAAAATTTATTATAAATGACTCAAAATATGTTTTTAATGTGTGTGAAAAAAATAAAGAAAATGAATGACGCACACTTTTTCTAAAATTTTATTTTTTGCAAATTTTTTTTCTTTTTTTGCAAAAAATCAAAACTTACTTATAGATTTGTTAATATATATTTCGTAAAGCAGACAACAATTTGTAATATATATTTATTTTTTTAACAATAAATAAATGTTTTTTAAAATTTGTTTAGAGTTTTTTTTTTAAATTTTGTTTTATTTGCTTTTGATTAATAAAAATATTTCTTTGATTTATTTGTTTATTTATGAAATTTTTAACAAGATTTTTTAATAATAGACATAAATATTTGCTTGTAAATAATGTTTTTGCTAATAATAATTATTATTAATGTTGTAGCTTTTTTCTTTCTTTTCTTTTTTGTTTTTGGAAGAAATTGTTAATTATTTAAATAATAATAAATTTTAAACAAATTTGAAATGTTGTTTTAAATTTTAAAAATATAATTCACGGTCAATGAGCCAGAGATGTTTATTTTAACAAATGCAAAATGTTGAAAATAGTTTTACTTAAAGAGAAAAAAAAAAAAAAACAAAACAAATTCTTTTTATTTTTTTTTTGTTAAACAAAAAAAATTCTTTAATTTAAGTTTCACTCTCTCAAAAGTTTTTAGCGCCTTTTTGTTGTATTCTGCTTCCGTTGTTGTTTTGTTTTAAAATTTATTCGTTTTTGCACTTGTTTGATTCTATTGTTGTGTGTTTTTATTTTGCAAAATAATTTTTAATATTTGTCACAATTTATTTTTGGTTGTAAATATTTTATAAATTTTTTTCTCTATTATATTCGTTTTTATCAATTTTTCTTTAGCTCGTTCGATAACTTGTTGTTTTGAAACCAATTTTTCTTTTTTTCAATTAAAACCACTTGTTTTAATGTCATATGAAAAAAATTAAAAAAAACTCAACTAAAAATATATTTATAATTTATTCGAATTTTTACATCACTTCTATTTTGTGTGTATACATATATGTCGTTTTTCGTTACAAGTTCAGGCTAATTTCTAATTATTTATTTAAGAAACCAAAAAAAAAAAATATTTAAAATATTCTTTTTTTTATTATTTAAAAATAAAAAATAAAAGAAGAGAGCGCGCACTTAAAAAAGGCGTCTGCCACGTTCGAAATTCGCCAACAAACTGAAACTGATGCTGTGTTGTTTTTAAACGGAAACAAAATTTTTAGCCAAATAAGAAAATTTTTTGCTCATTTATTACACAAATACAAAGATACCCACACACATAGAGAACTCAACTGAATAGAGTAGAACAGAACAGAACAGCCCCAATACAAAACGAATACCATTGTGTTTGATTCAAGATAAATTCATTTCAAAAACATTAACATCATTATCGAGTTATTGTTGATGATAATGATGATGTTGGTACTTAAGTACCAACAAGTAAATTAATTTTGAGACACACAAGTACTTATTGGAATCGATGACGTTTTAACTAGTTTTGAACAGAAATATTAAAAGTTATTACTAAAATACAGAGAGAGGGAGACTATAGACTAGATTATAGACTACTCTATAGACTGGACTATAGACTAGACTATAGACTAGACTATAGACTAGACTATAGACTAGACTATAGACTAGACTACAGACTAGACTATAGACTAGACTATAGACTAGA
>NW_025806486.1:0-1812 GCF_022045245.1 Lucilia cuprina
AGTCTACTCTATAGTCTACTCTATAGTCTAGTCTATAGTCTAGTCTATATTCTAGTCTATAGTCTAGTCTATAGTCTAGTCTATAGTCTAGTCTATAGTCTAGTCTAAAGTCTAGTCTGTAGTCTAGTCTATAGTCTAGTCTATATTCTGGTCTATAGTTTAATCTATAGTCTAGTCTATAGTCTAGTCTATAGCCTAGACTATAGTCTAGTCTTTAGTCTATATTCTAGTCTACAGTTTAGTCTATAATCTAGTTTTAAGTGTAGTCTATTGTATGATATATAGCTTGGTATACAGTCTAGTTTATTGTCTAGTCTGTAGTATAATATATAGTCGTGTCTATAATTTAGTCTATGATAGTGGCTATAGTCTAGTTTATAGTTGTGTCTTTAGTCTAATCTATGGTCTAGTCTATGGTCTTTTCGATACTAGTATATATTGGAGATAACACGATGTTTCGATATCTATAAAGTTCTCTTGCAAGTGTCTTTTATGTCTGGTTTTCACACTCACGTATTCAAGACAAACAACACCAGTCAGAGGGCTCATTATATGCCGGTTCCCGTTATAACGTTAAGATTGTTAATTCAGTAACAAATTTATAAGCTTGTATTGAAGTTTTTTAAAATCCATTACACTCTCTTACAGACCTCTTCTAAAGTTTTTCTATTTTGTGGTTTCGTGTCGGTATATGTTTAATTAAAATGGTATTTAGTGGTTTACAATATTTAGCAATGTAAACAATATTGAACTCAAATATTTTGAATATCAAGTAAGTTGGTGTAAATAATGTAAATTATTGCGGCAACAAAATTAACGAAAGTTTAAAAATGGAGTCATTTCAAATGTTGAAATGAGCAAAATCTGGACATATTTAAAAATGTAAAAATTATATATTTACAACAATTCAAATTATAAACTCCAACATTTAACCCAAATTTTGCACAACGTTTTTCTACAACCTTCAATAATTTCAGATGTTGTATTATTACTTTACATTATTAAAACCACCATCCTTCCACACAAAAAACCACACTTACCTTTTACTCCTTTATATACCAACGAGGTTAACATTTGTTTGAATTCATCTTTACAATCTTCTTCATTTTTGTACCTCGCAGCTTTAAGTTGATTTTTTTTCGTATACTTTACATATCAGCATTCACTTTATGACATGCAACATCAAACATTAGAAAAATGACTTACCGCTGCTAAGTTGAGTATATAAATCATTCAACAACAACTATCGCAAACAAAAAAGTATATGAACTGAAAAGAAGAAGCATTTTATGCAAATGTGTGCAGCATGCTAAAGTCAAGTTAAAAATATACAAAAAAAAGTAAGTTGCTACCACCATCACCAGGTTTTGCTTTTTCTTATTGTGTGTTGCATAGTGGTATGAAAACGCCACGTTTTCATTATGATCTTCTTGTGTATAAAATACTTTATATGGTCTATTAAAGCAGTTTGAATTTTACATAGTAAATTTTTCATTTTCTATAAAAAACTTTCTCAATTGTGGAACGATGTTGTGTACATTCGTTTTTGTTGCTCTTGTATGTAAAAATAAACAGTTTTATATGAAAGTGGATTGGAGATGGCACAAGGATGTCGGAAGAGTACTTTTTTAGAGAATCAAAAACATTTCTGTGCATTTAAGTTAAGATTTTAAGTAGATCATAGTTTACTGACTAAACAATGATTATATCTAGACTATGACTAGACTATGACTAGACTATGACTAGACTATGACTAGACTATGACTAGACTATGACTAGACTATGACTAGACTATGACTAGACTATGACTAG
>NW_025806487.1:0-1750 GCF_022045245.1 Lucilia cuprina
GATAAGGAGGTCATCCGCATACGCACACAGCTTACAAGACCGCGCAAGATCACCCAGCAAAGGATCCATCATGAGGTTCCATATAAATGGACCACAAATGGATCCCTGAGGGCAACCACGCACAACATCTTTCCAAACTGTGCCGCTGGCACCAACAATTAAAGCTTTCCGACCGCTGAAGTAACTTTGCCAAAGAGCTATTTCTTGGCAGTTCAGCTCACAAAGCCTATGCAGAATTGCACTCCAAGAGAGATGGTCGAACGCACCCTTAAAATCTACAAATATGCCCAAGACATATTTGGCCGTAGAGTTGCTCACCGTACTGCGAACATGCTGCCAAGCGTCCTCAACACCCATGCCCTCCTTAAAGCCGAACTGAAACTCAGAAGATGTCGGCCCGGCGACCTCCTTCAGTCGAAACACCATTATCCTTTCAAGTACTTTACCAAGTACTGGAAGGAGACTGATGCCCCGATAAGAGCGAGGATTACTCCTCACCCTATCGGGAGACTTCAGGAGAACGACAACCCGAGCAATCTTCCAAGCTTCAGGAAAGCAGCCCTCGCTGAAACACCTCCCAAAAATTGACTCCAGATATTCTGGCACAGCCTTCCAGATGCTTTTACACATCTCTCCAGTCATGCCATCAATACCTGGCGATTTCCTGCTTTTGACGCGGCAGACACTGTCAGTTATCTCAAAACTTTCCAAGATCGGAGGGCCAGCCACCTCCCGAGGGGGAAGTGGGACAGCATTCTCCTCACGAGGAAAGAAAACATCTAACAGAAGGCTCATGCAATCACCCCATGTTGACAATACAGTATCGCCAACATGAAGAGATCCCAAATCCTCATGTCTTCTACCCTTGCAGATACGGTAAACCGCACCCCAGGGATCATCTCTATTGTCCCGTACGAAGTCTCGCCACTCGTCCTCTTTCACTCTTATTATCATATCCTTATACGTACGTAAGGCCGAAAGGTAGTCAGCTTTTCGCTGAACTAAATCCTTCGCGTTAGTGGATCTGGCTCTCTGGAATCGCTTCCGGAGACGCCTGACTGACCTTCGCATCAGATCCAGCTCACGAGTCCACCACTTCACTTTGCTGAACCTAGTCTTACGACGTCGGCCCAGCAAAGTGTCATTAGTGTGACACATCCACTGATCTATCATACCGACCTGGTCATCTATCGTCAGTAACCTAAAGTCCTCAATCGGCACCTCTGAGGCCACCGACCGAAAATACCCTGCGTACGAGTCCCAGTCAATATTCTTATTTCTCCAGGTTCTAGTCTGGTCTGTCCTAACCGTACGTTCTCTGCAAGTGACCGTAAACTCAATGAGCCTATGGTCACTTACACTCCAGTCATTACACACCCTCCACCTAAAGTCAAACGCTGTCATAGCTGCACCATTGGCAGCTGTAACGTCTATGTCACTGGTACCCATAGGACCGTCAAAAGTGAACAGGTCACTCGGCTCATTCACCACCATGACGCACTTGGTAACCAGCCATTCGCTAAGCATAACTCCTCGTATATAGTTCTGATGACCAGGAGCTAACCTGTCCATCTTACTGAACCACATACGAGAGCATGCGTTTGCGTCTAAGCTTAGGATTACAGGATAACTACTCGCAAGTAGTAGTACCGAATCCAGGTAACTTAAGAACGGTTCCAATGGATAACCAAACCTACAGTACACACTAACCAGGATCACCCTACCGAAATTACCTTCCACGGAGATACTA
>NW_025806488.1:0-1508 GCF_022045245.1 Lucilia cuprina
TGTAAAATTTCTACTTACCTCATCCACCCAAGACTTGTATTTTTCAGTTAGGGTAATTTGCTCCAGCATGGCTGAACCCTGATTAGTTTTCCAGTTACCAGTAATGGATTTACGCCTAAAACAAAATGAAAAGTATGAAAAAGGATTCATTTGCATTTCCAAGAAAATATATTATGAAGAAGGTACTTTCATTTGGTAAAAGTTCCTCTTACGACTTGACATTTACCATTGACATTTTAGCAAATCTGGGGTCAAGTAAATTCAATCTACATGTTATTTGAATGTGACTTAAGCAAAAGGATTAAGTCATATGTAATTAAGTAATTACATAAAGATTCTATTGGCATAATTAAGTGCACTGTGATTGTATATTATTCTACTCTTCATTAGATTAAATATCTCGGCCAAATGTCAAAAACATTAAAGAACAAACAAATAATAACAAATTGTTCTTTCTATTCATCTTAAAAAAACTATTGGGGAAAATTATCTATATAGTATTTTAAATGTGTCTTGCACATTACTCATATCCAACTTACATAAATGCCTTGTAATTGTTGCCAATCTTTTGAATGTGCACATCGAACTTTGCATCAATGTACGGTTCAATGGTGCAATAGCAATGGCCTTCAAAACCGGTGCCAGTTACAAGGCCGGCTGCATCTTGCAGACCCATTTGATTTTCAAAACGTGCTGTAGCCATACCGCCATGACAATGGCCTGCCTTCAAAACACACGGGAATTTTGTCCAATTTAGCTGGAAATAGATAAAAAAGAAAGAAATATTGTAAAAAAAGCATTGTGGCTGATAAAAAGGGAGTTCAACTTTTGTTTAAGAATTACACTCACTCCAAAGAGTAGATACTTATTTTTCTTGTTGCTTTTAGTTCTACTTTATGGTTATTAATATTTTGGCTAAAAGCCAAAATAAATCCAAACAAATGCAACCAAATATAAACAAGAAAATTGTAATAGCAAACAATAATCGAGTCATAATAACTATGTATGTATATCATCATCATTATTATTGAATGAGCTGGTTGTTGGTAAGAAACTGCATTGTTAATTATTCAACATCATGGAATTATGGTACGATATATGGGTGATGGTATGGTTATGGAACTTAGTATTTGCCAATAAAATAATTATTTCCATTATTTCTATTACAAGCGAGTCAACAAAACAACTCCAGGGAGCTATTATATTTATTCACAAAAGCGTTTTAAATAATGTTTAAAAAAATTAGTTTTAAAGCTGCAATTTATATAATGGAATTTGGAAAAACCTAAAAGTGTAAGTTGTGAAAGTAAACATTCAAGTTATAATCTGTCGGTTTTGGGATATATTAGAATTTTGAATGAAAATTTGTTTTAATGAATTATATTGAAATAATTATGTAGGCCTATGTCTAGTCTATGTCTAGTCTATGTCTAGTCTATGTCTAGTCTATGTCTAGTCTATGTCTAGTCTATGTCTAGTCTATGTCTAGTCTATGTCTAGTCTATGTC
>NW_025806489.1:0-2206 GCF_022045245.1 Lucilia cuprina
CACCGTGTTAAAATAATGACTCAAAATGCTAATAAAGAAGTAGTGCAAAGAGGTTTTATTAGCTTTTTAACTCATTACTTTTCAATGTAAGTTTTTCCTGGGAATATACAAAAAATTTCAGATCAATATCATTTACAGATCCAAAAATATACGTTTTTTAATTTAATAATTCAAAAATTTTTAGATTTTTGCCGTTTTTTTGCCAAAAATGTGTCTTAACTCTTTTATTAATAAAATAAAATTTTCTTTAAGAACATATAACAATTTTATAGTTTTCTAAAAGGTATCTTTACGCAGAACGCATTGGCGTAAAAAACTTGTCTTATTTTTTGAAAATCTTGCCACTGCAGTTTTGGAAACCTCAATATGTTTTCTATTTACTACAAAAGTAGTAAAAGAAAGAAATGTGGACACTATGGGCAAAAATGTAAAAAACCCCATTTTTGGGATTTTCATTCCTATTTTTGGAAATTGCGGGATGCCCTTTGACCTTTTCAATTTTTTTTTTGCATATTCTTATTTGAAATGACAAATTTAACAAGCGTTGAAAATTTCATTGAGTTTTGTTCATAAATAAAGATTTTGTCATATATTACATATTTGTTTAATTTCTAAAACTATGATTTATATCGAAATTTTAATAGGGTCGCAGATAGCTACAACAATTTAGTCCATATTTATCCCTTAATATCATTTTTTTTTGTTAGATGTGGAAATTCTCGATTCTTTACAAAAATTCTCAATTACATTCTCGTTCAAACGTTAAATAACCAGCTGTATATTTAGTATGTTGGCATAATGTAGTGTTCATTGCAAAACGAATGCTGGGTAGTTTTTCATCCCAAACTTGATGATTATCTCCCACCAAAATTTAAAACTGGGCTTTCATGTTAATATGTGCTGAATATCAAAGCAGTATATAACTTTTTGCATTACAGCGGAGACAATTTTTACTCCATTGTACAATAATAAAAATATATTGGTATCCTTTTAATGATACTGGCAAAGGACCGAACAAATCAATAGCAACAACTTCGAATCTTTGATTACTAGGTACAGTTTATCGATGTCTTTATGGATTCCAGGTCGATAGTATCTGGATGTAATCTTGTTCGTAGCTCTATGTGTCGGCAATGACATTTTTTTACGGGTTTGTATTCTATTTTGATGTTAAACGGTTGCAATAACAGTGCCCACCTGGCCATGCGGCCGGTTAGCGATATTATATTCATGCATGTCGCCATGCTGTCTGCGTTATCAATTTTTCTATGGACGTCTCTAACTTCGCTGTTAATTTGAGTTGATTCTCTGCCGGCTTTGTTTTCGCCGAAAACCGATTCGTTGGCGTTCTTCACTTCTCCCTCGGCTTTCAAATTCGAGGCCATTGAGTTGGGCGCCGATGAGACAATCTTATCCCGAAAATTATATGTTGTCATCAATAAAACACAATTCGGTTAAAAAAATACAATATTTATTCAAGAATTATTTATTAAATCACACTAGTTTTATCATTTTTTAATTGAAATTACACATTACATTTAATTTAAATATGATATATCCTCATGCAGAGGTGCATTTCAAACAAAGCGTTTAGTTCAAATATGGATATAAATTAATATAGAGTCGTGTATTAACAGATGTGCATTTCAAACAAAGCGTTAAGTTCAAATATGGATATAAATTAATACAGAGTCGTGTTTAAACTAAAGTGTTGATAAATATGTATACTGAGTTGTATTCAAAATTAGACGTTAAATTCAAATGTAGGTTTAAATAATACAATAACGATTAAAAGAGATAATATATAATAAAATAAGTATGGACTGCTACAATATGATATTTTTAATCCACATATTCATTTTAGTAAAGTATTTTTTTGATTAACGTTTTTTTTTAATTTCTCCGAGTTTAAAATTATGCCCTAAGAATCTTCCAGTTCCTCCAGCAATCACCCATCCCTCTTTATGAACGGTTTGTCGTAAACAATGTCAAACCTGTCCTATTCCTTTTTAACCTGTCTCTTGTAAATAATACTCAACTTATATCTATATATCTCAGCAAAAAAAAATAAGAAAAGACCTTCAGAAGTGATGATTTGAACACAGGTTATTTATAGGCGGGATGTGCTTTTATTTGATCCCAAATTCATTACATCTGAAGTCATTCTCAAAAATTAATTTAAATTTAATTTTTTTAAATTCTCAGG
>NW_025806490.1:0-1842 GCF_022045245.1 Lucilia cuprina
GCAATGAAACTCAACAAAACTAACTGTTATTTCGAAATATATCCTTTTCCCAAATTAACCGAGAATCGGTCCATATTTAACCTATATAAAGCCTCATTTAGAAATTTTCGTTTTTTTTTATCAATAAATTGCTTAAATATTTTGGAATTATGGTAATATTCAACATAAAACTTTCTTTATAAAAAATAAAAATTTTGTAAAAAGTAAAAATTTTAAAAATATACTCATGGTGTAGGGTATTATATGGTCGGCCATGCCCGACTATACTTTCCTACTTGTTAAGGTATGTTATAATGCAAGTATTTTAGACCGTTGCTTTGGTTTTATTGGTTGCCAAATTATTGTTGTTGGTTCATATCATTTTAATTGCAAGTAATATGCATAGGTTTTTATCTAGTATTGACTGATTTGTGATATAATTTTTTTTGAGATTGTTTGCCAATTTTGGGAAATTTCTGTTAGCTTTAAAATGGGGGAATGTTGTGTGGTTTAAGGATGTTGTGATTGCTCAGTCAATATTGCTGATTTGGATGAATTTACTTGTGACTGTTTTGGTGGAAGATGATTTGCGACTGTTATTGTATGCATGGAGTTTTGTGTTTGTGAGGATTTTTTTCTGCTATTATATATTTTTGCTCTTAAGGAATTGACTTTCACTTTGTTCTTTTAAAGTTAGTCTTGAAATTTTTATTATGTAATTGATTGGTAATTTTGGTATTTAAATTCTTTTACATAAGTCGATATTTTTGGGGTAGTTTAAAACTTTCTTACAATTGACTTATATTTCTTCACAGAAGGTTCAACTGATAGGTGTTTTATAGCTTCATGTTTCTGTCTGATTTGTATTACCTATGTCCTTTACAGTCTGGAGTGTTATTTGCCATATAGTTGCTGTATGACATATTGATTGGTTCTGTGAGTTCATTTTTGGGATTGTTTATGATTTCTACATATACTTTTCTTTATTTTAACCTGTTTTGCTTCTTTGAATTACATTTGTTTGATTTCAAATTATGTAGGAATTTATTTATGATTAATGCGGTACATTTTAATTGTCCTATCGTTATTTTATATAGTATATTATCTTTTAAAAAAATTAGGTGTAATTTTATTTATTTATAATTATGTATTTTCTATTGGAGGTATTATTGTGAAGTAGAAATTTGTAACCGCTTATGGCCTATAGGCTAGGTTATTGAATATTGTTAAATAAAATAAAAAAACACTATACCAAATGTTCATATTAATCGCAAAGTTTTCGGGCAAAATTTGAGGATTTTTGTTATAATAGTTTCCCAATCATACGATTTTTTTCTATTCAAATAATGTGGGCGGTTCCATTTCCCCTACTGAAAGTCCGTTTTTTTCTCCAAAATGTTCAGATGGAAAATAAAGTTCTTCGTGCAGGTAAATTTTATTCATATGTAAATTTTTGCATGGATATTAATTTTTTACATGTGCAAAATTTTAAAATTCTAACTCAAGTAGTTTCCCATATTGGCGAATTTTTATATGGAATTATTTTGGAGGTACCACTTCCCTACTGCTAGTCCGCCTCCTTTTTTCCATAAGTAATCATAGCACTAAAATGATTCCGGTAAAATTTTAGGATTCTATCTGTTATATTTTATCAATATACTCCCACGCCCACTATAGCCATTCCTCCCATTTTGACCAAAAATATTCTTATGGATTTCTCCAAATTTCATGTGACGACTCTAATGTGAATTTTGCTTATAATCTATATATATAAAATTCTAACGTTACTGACTGACTGACTGATTGACTGATTCATCATCGCACAGCCTAAACGGTTAAAGCTAAAGAGCTGAAATTTGGACA
>NW_025806491.1:0-1747 GCF_022045245.1 Lucilia cuprina
GACTAGACTATAGACTAGACTATAGACTAGACTATAGACTAGACTATAGACTAGACTATAGACTAGACTATAGACTAGACTATGGACTAGACTATAGACTAGTCTATAAACTAGACTATAGACTAGACTATAAGCTGTACTATAGACTAGTCTATAGACTAGACTATAAGCTAGACTATAGACTAGACTATAAACTAGACTTTAGGGTAGACTATAGACTAGACTATAAACTATACTATAGACTAGACTACAAACTAGACTATAAACCAGACTATAGACTAAACTATAGTGTGAAATACAGAAAAGTCTACAGTTCGACTATAGAAGATTATAAAGTCTATAGACTAAAATATATACTTATCTCTGTTATATACTTGTTAATCTATTAAAAAGTGCCTGAAACTTCTCCTCTAAAACCAGTTTTATTTTCTTAAGCATTTCATAATTGTATTTGTTAAAATTTTATACTTTAAACTCAAAACAATCACTCCCATACTATTGACATTAAACATGAAATAACTAATTTAATTTCCTCTTTAAAATACTTGTTTAAAGAAAGTCAACCAACAACAAAATATATGGCAAAAATCAAAGTCACAAAGAAATCAGCACGAATTGCACAAATAAGTTCAATGAAAATTAAAAAAAAAAAATGATGTAAAAATAACTCCTTCTTCTATTATTTCATAAAGAAACCATACAAATTGTTCATAAAGTTGTTGCAAGAAGAAAGTATAATTGAAAGTAAATATGTTGCAAGTGGAAAAAAGTATTACAGCAGACAGCTGCGTTTTTTTTTCTATAATTAAATACATACATCATGGTTTTTTGTATTATTTATTAGACTTTTAGGCAGCAAGCACATGTGAGTCTGGTTTTGATAATGTTGCATTCATGCAACGGGTGTTGCTTGTAGCTTATATTACGAGTGAACACAAAATGTTGTCAACATTACTAAACTTGTTATTTTAGGTCAGGTTTTCTGGTTTGACTTTAGTATTGTTGGACCTGTTAAAAAGAAATAAAAAGGAAATGGGAAAAATTAAAATGTATGATTGAGTGAGTGGAGAGGAATGAGCGAGAAATGTGTGTGAGTGATATCTGTGGTGAAATATGCTACAGCAGGCATAAATATACTGCAAATCAGTATATTTATGACTATAGACTATAGAGTAGACTATAGACTAGACTTTAGACTGGACTAGAATAGACTATAGACTAGACTATAGACTATACAATAGACTAGACTATAGACAAGACTAGACTAGACTATAGACTAGACTATAGACTAGACTAGATAAAAGACTACACTATAGACTAGACTATAGATTAGACTATAGACAAGGCTGTAGACTAGACTATAGACTAGACTATAGACTAGACTATAGACTAGACTACAGACTAGAATATAGACTAGAATATAGACTAGACTATAGACTAGAATATAGACTAGACTATAGACTAGACTATAGACTATACTATAGACTAGACAATGGACTGGACTATAGACTAGACTATAGACAAAACTATTGACTAGACTATAGACTAGAATAAAAACTAGACTATAGTCTAGACTATAGACTAGAATATAGACAAGACTATAGACTAGACTATAGACTAGACTATAGGCAATAGACTGGACTAGACTATAGACTAGATTATAGACTAGACTATAGACTAGACTAGAGACTAGACTATAGACTAGACTATAGACTAGACTATAGACTAGACTATAGACTAGACTATA
>NW_025806492.1:0-2365 GCF_022045245.1 Lucilia cuprina
AATAGTTTTGAATGTGGTAAATTTAGCACCTGAACCCCCTATTAAAATTGTGTATGTGTGTGTTGGTTACTCAAAGCAAACTTGACAATGCAGTCCTTATAGAGTGAAGTTTGTATTTACAATAAATTGAGACAATTAACAACACGCAATTGTGTAAAGTTGCTAGAAGTGTTACTTGAAAATGTACTTTATTTGTGTGTTTGTATATACACATTACTTGTTATTAGTTTGAGGTCAAAGGATGGGTTATGAAGTTAGGTGTAATTGTTGTTCGAATTGTGTAAGCCTAAATTGAATATTTAAAGGTGTTACATTTATATGTTCATTATTTTTAAAAGTGTGTGTGAAATTTCGAAATAAAATGTATAAGTTAGTGGCAGTATTAAGGGTAGACACATATATAAATATAATTGTTAATTAGAGCAACATTTCAAAAATAAAATTACTACCAACTTAATTAAGTATTTTACTTACAAAAGTGATATATAATATTCCTTTAAAAACTTAAAATATTTTCAACACATGATAACATATCAACTGCATTTATTGTTAGCAAGCGCATGATAGACATCTCTACACACACTGAGGTCAACATAGAGCATACAATTTACAGCAGGTCACCATTGCAACTACACTACACCGCCGATTCATAAAAAAAGGTTTATCAGCAGCCACAGCATCAAATATTACAAATATGTTTGTACTTGAAGAATAGAGGGAGACAATATAGAAAAAGATTGCAATACCTTTTAATGTAAGAAAAAACAAAATCAAGTTTACCAAGAAAACCATTTCACACTCGATAAAATTTTCGATGGCAGGTGACATGCACAACGAGTACAAATAAACTAAAGAAAGTATAGCTAGTCGGTTATGTTTGGTTTTAGGCACGCTACCTTTAAATTTTAATGTTGGGACCAGGACGGTCGAAGTAATGTCCGGATGGACAGACATCATAATATGGACTAAAAAAAACAAACCAGGGGCGATTAGGAAAAAAAATCTTTGTAAAAATTGCAAACATCACTACAAACACATAATACTATTTCTATTATAGTGGTGTATGAGAAGGAAGTGGAAACTACTGCTTACGATAACACACAAGTTGGACTTAGGGGAGAAAGAGAACATGTTGGATGAAAAACAGTTAAAACAAAAAAATGCACAACATTATATTAAAAATAGAAGAAATTGCTAGTGGCAAGTGCATAATAAATGTTTAGTTTTGATCAACCTGCAAACTGTTAAGTTTTTCTTTTCAAATCTCGTCCCTATATAAAACAAGATGAAATATTGTCAATACAACTTAAGTTTGAAACTAGATCTAGGACACGCCAAGAAAAACTGGTATAAATTTTTTTATGAGATACAAAAACTAATGTCACATTGACAATAATGGTCATGTTAAACATTCACCTCGAACTGTTAAAGAGAAATGAATAAAATAAAAAAAGAAACATACAATTTGTATAGAGTCTTGTCTTAAAGTCTTAAAATGGGAATGATGTCGTTGACAGGTTACTGGTGAAATTGAATAAAAACTATACGAACTAAAAAGAAAGAAACTAGGTTTTTGTTCATATCAAGGAATACAAACATATATTTTCTGTAAAGAAATTGATTTTAATAATAAATGTAATTGTTTTTGAGATTTCATATATTAAAATAAGGATTTTCGTTCATAATGGAAATTTTGTTTAAGTGAATAATAATGGAAATAGAAAGTATATTTTACTGAAATAGACTGCTTAATAATTAAGATATTTGTGTGACCAGATAAGTCTATAGTCTAAGTAGTTTCTAATAAAGCTATATAGTAAAATCATTGCTATGAACTAGCCTTTATACAAAGCATTAAACTAGGATATAGTCAACTAAAATTTCTTTAGATTTGACACGATATGGACAAATCTATAGTCAAGTATATATTATTGACTATAAACTAATCAATAGACTAATTTATGATGAAACCTATAGATCTGTGGACTATAGTCAAGGCTATACACCATTATTTTGTCAAAGCTGTAGACAACTCTATAGTCAAGTTTATTCTGTAATCTATAGGCTAATTTATATATAAGTTTATTGACAAGACTGTATACTACTCTCTACTCTAGGGTATATAGGGTAGTAAAGAGTCAATGCTGTAGTATTGTTACATTCAAGGCTTTGAACTAGCCCATAGTTAGAAAGTTAGAAAAATTACTTTAAAACGAACAAAATTTTTTTCATAAATTAATATTACGTAAATTTTACCATATTTATTAAAAATGTTCATTTATGTTAGTTAATTTTTGTAAGATGATTTTACATAATACTAAAATATTTCATACCATTTCGTGTATATTACGAAGCAATTTCGTGT
>NW_025806493.1:0-1062 GCF_022045245.1 Lucilia cuprina
AGATAGATAGATAGATAGATAGATAGATAGATAGATAGATAGATAGATAGATAGATAGATAGATAGATAGATAGATAGATAGATAGATAGATAGATAGATAGTCAATTATTTAGAGTAACAAGGCACTTGCACACATATGTAGATTCCTAAACATAACTTATACCTACATGTAAGGCCTTATGCACCTAGCCCAGTAATCTCTTACAGCCACCTACTAGTAGTTGATTCTGAGGTTTACAAAAGCATACATTAAACTGCAAATCAATCTATGCGCAAATTAATCAAATTCATTTACAAATCATAATGTTATTCTCATAATTAGAGGTTACATGTGAATATTTTTGTAAAGCTTAAACTTAAATAGTTGATTCATAGGGGTTTGTCTTTTAAAATATGAAAACATGTTTAAAAATTTCTAATGTGAATAATTTAATTTTAAGCTTAATTACTTGTAAATATTTGAAATTATAAATTTACACTTTAGTAAAGAAAAAAATATATAAATGATTTTATATTCTATCATAGAATGAAATTTTTAGGAAATTTGTAATATTTGTTGTTTTTTTAATACATACTTATTTTTGTGTGTTTGTAAAATGTTATTTAGATTTTCCTTAATGTAACACAAATTTGAATATTTGAATTCAGTCATATAAATACATATGTATGTACCGCAAATGGAGCTTAAGTCAATGCACGTGCCTTTAATAAAATGAGAAGGATTGACAAAAGTATTGTTCAATAAAAATAAAAAAAATAAAAATATATATTTTTTTAAACTTTCTGCATTAATACTAAAACTTACAAAATGTACTTCAAAATTAAAATTTTAACTAGCTAATTATATACATGCATACATACATACATACATACATACATACATACATACATACATACATACATACGTACATACATACATACATACATACATACATACATACATACATACATATATACATACATACATATCTATCTATCTATCTATCTATCTATCTATCTATCTATCTATCTATCTATCTATCTATCTATCTATCTATCTATCTATCTATCTATCTATCTAC
>NW_025806494.1:0-1377 GCF_022045245.1 Lucilia cuprina
TTACAGAAATCTGTAGTAACAAAACAATCATATTGAAATTATTTAAAAAGTCATAACTTTAAAACGGACATTCATAAAACAATGTATAACTATTTTTATTTACGAGAATTAAAAAGTAAAAAAAATAAAATTTTGTGAAAAATTGCATTTTTTGACCACCGTAATTAAAACATGGTGCATTTAAAATTTTCAAAATATATTATAGTTTACTCATTTTTTTCTGTAGAATAAAGTGTTATAAATATTTATAAAGTGTTATAAATATTTATTTATGAAAAAATAAAACAAATTATATAAAGTATTTTTACGCTCTCTAATTATTAAATCATCATAACTCTTAAACAAACATTGAAAGAACAAAAATTATTTAACTATTTTTTCATAAAGACAATTATAATTTTATTGCCACTTGTAAAAAAATAATTTTTAAATTTTGTTAAAAAAGTAAATTTTTTGACCAACGTAATTTGGACATTGTGCATTTTAAAATGTTAAAATGTATTTCAGATTTAATAATTTTTTCTGTAGAATCAAATGTTATAAATAGATTTATGAAAAAATAAATAAATTATACAAAGTATTTTTACGCTCTTTCGAATTATTTAAAAGGTCATAACTCTTAAACGAATATTGTTAGAACAAACATTTTCTAACTATTTTTATCAAAGAGAATTATAGTTCTATTGCCTCTTGTAAAAAAAAATTTTTAAGTTTTTTAAAAAAAGTGCATTTTTCGCCCACCGTAATTAGGACATGGTCCATTTCAAATGTTTTAAAGGTATTTCAGTTTTACTATTTTTTTCTGTAGAATCAAATTATATAATTAGATTTGTAATATATTCATCACTTTTTATAATACTAAAATTGTCGCTCAAATTCAGTGGTTTTGGTTAAAGATATTCAGATGAAGGAATGAGAATTTTAAGAAAATAAAAACGGCATAATATTTTATGATGTAAAACCTTTCAATAAAGGTGTGATATCACAAAATCGGGAAACATTTTGTTTTTTGAAACGAAGCTTAATATACATATATTAGGATTTGACCTTTTAAATAATGCTACTTGTGATGATAAATATGTATTATATTCAAAAATATGTTGAAAATAGAATTTTCAGTAAATAATTGGATTGACTGTAAACACATTTACAATAACTTGTAAAATACTGCATTTTTTGCAATAACCAATAAATTTTTTTCAGTAACCAGTAAAAACATACTGAATACTGATTTTTCTTCAGTAATCAGTAAAACTTTACTTAATTTTTACTGGTACTACAAAGTGTCCATCTATATTAGAGATGTCAGTTCGACGTGAAATCAAAGAACAATTTTTACCTTTTCCATATGCTTTGTCATATTGAAATTTAGCAAAC
>NW_025806495.1:0-1457 GCF_022045245.1 Lucilia cuprina
GTGTTATTTTGCATAACTTTGCAACTCTTGTTGTTATATGCAGGCAGCTGGTGTTAGGTAAAGTGTTGCCAGGATTTTGAGAAAGTTTTGAAGTATTAAACAAATTTTAAAGATTTTAGAGTTTCTGTGGGATAACTGGCCACCCTTTTTTATAGAAATTTTATTCGATTTTTTCACTGTCACCTGGTTCCTAAAAGCTAAATCAACATACTAGTATCATCTAGTTAACAGCAACATAATTCTAAAATCGTTTTGAGACATCTTTTCTGTGCATAAAAGTGACTGAGTTTCTAAAATATTGTTGGATGGATGGATAGATGTATGTTTGTTTGTAGTTTCAGATAATTTGCATCTTCTCTGTTGCTTTTTCATAGTCAACGTTTAATAAACAAGACCTCACCTGAGGCTATGTTACTCTAGTAACAAAGATAAAACATGTTGAAAACGTGCTGCAGTAGAAAAAGTATATATTTTTCGACCAATATCAATCTGTAACATCAACTGAAGTGTATGTTGAAAAAGAAAACTTTATTCATTAATGTCTTAAATACCAAATACTAACGTAAACATAACAACAACAAACTTAACTCATAGATACAACCAACAGCTAGATATTTACTCTTTTTATTTTGACTCTGTTATGATCCACACATATAAACAAGTTTGCCTTATAAAAACGTGCAAAAAAACAAGAAAGAAAAACCTGAAGTTTTCCAATGAAAGTTTATATTTACACACACACACACACACCCATACATACTCTATCTATTCTGACAAAACAGATTTTCCTTTCTTTATACTAATAGATATTTCATACTAAAAGTAAAAATCGAAAAAAAACAAGTTTTCCCTCGTTTTTTTGTAGATGAGGACTCAACATCAACAGCAAATACTTTTACAATCGGCAGCTTACAAAGCGCCACATTTAAAATTAACTAAGCATAAGATTTGATTATAAACTGTATCATATCATTTTGTTGAAGTTGCTGTTGTTGTTGTTGTTGCTATCGTTAACATTATCATCGTTATTATTTGGAATATAACAAACAATAAAAAAGGAAACTTAAAACTTGTAAGTTATTTCGTTATTTTTTATGGGCATAACAACAACAAACAAAAAACCTTCAATGTCCTTGTTAATTTTAAGATATCCTTGTCATCACTTTATTATTTGTTAACAAAATTTGTCATAATTTCTGCTCAAACTGTTAAAAGGTATTCGATGACATAAAAACGAAAGTTGTTACAACGACAAACTAATCAACCAGTTGGGGTTGGTTGCATGTTTTCTTAGAAATTAAGTGAATTTTTAATGAAAAGTTCTTCGAAAATGAAGAGTTTTTTCTGTACTAGTCCTGTTCTAGTTTTGTTCTAGTTCTGTTCTAGTTCTGTTCTAGTTCTGTTCTAGTTCTGTTCTAGTTCTGTTCTAGTTCTGTTCTAGTTCTGTTCTAGTTCTG
>NW_025806496.1:0-1482 GCF_022045245.1 Lucilia cuprina
TGTTCTAGTTCTGTTCTAGTTCTGTTCTAGTTCTGTTCTAGTTCTGTTCTAGTTCTGTTCTAGTTCTGTTCTAGTTCAGTTCTAGTTCAGTTCTAGTTATGTTCTAGTTCTGTTCTAGTTTTGTTCTAGTTCTGTTCTATTTCTGTTCTAGTTCTGTTAATAATAACATCTTAAAAAAACAAATTCTTTATCAAAAATAAAAATTTCTTGAATATATCTCCCGTCCTATTGCAAATAAAAAACTACTTTATGAAAATATACAAAATCAACATGACAAAATTTTAAATAATAAGAAAAAGTACTGGAGAAATATAATAAAGTAATATTATAACTGTGCAGACAAACACATTTATTAGCTTATGAATAAATGCATATATTTAAATTAAATAGGGCTACTTGCGAAGTGCACTCAAAGGAGTTGAAATAATTCTCTATACACTGAATGTCTGTCAACCTTCCAGCTACATACTTACAACCCCTCAATAAATATACTTATCTGCTCGAATATAAACTAAAATCCTACAACGTTGCACTTTCAAGCAAAAAAAATATATAAATAAAGCAAAATAGAAAAAAAAAAAAACTAATAATAATGTTGCATTTTGATGAGCTTCTCGTTTTGTGTTTTGTGCCCCTTGTTAAACCCTCGGATTCCCTGCAATTTTATTACAAGCAAGAATTCATTTATGGCTAGTGAGCGCGTATATAGATGTTGATGTATTTAAGCTGGTCTAAGCTAAACACTGTTAAATACCACCACAATATAACAAACAGCAACAACATTATTTATATTATCCTTGCTATTACAACTGGTAGTTGGTGGATGGATGATGTTGCAGCAGCATGTTGCATAAAAAAGGTATTAAGTCAACGTAAACAACTTTTTCTTACTCATTTCATTTCATTATACTTTTTTTATTTTTCTTGTTAAAAAATGATGTAAATTTTTGTTTGTATTTTGAGCACAAGTGCTTTTAATATGAATAGATGAAAAGTTTCATCATTGCAATTCAAAAACTTAAAAAATGCTTAGTATATCATCGTGTTGTTCTTGCAGCCACTGCCTCTACTGTGAAAGAGTGGCAGTGGTAAATAAGTTAAAATCTCAACATAATTCAACTTTATTGAAATAGATATGAAGTTTATGATTATGTTTTCATTTTGAGGATTTTATATTTTAATTTCGGTTATTTTTAGAGTTTATAATGATGGCGGTAATAAATGCTGCGTAGCAAAATATTTATTTAAAGCTTAAATAGCAAAAGGGTTGTATTTTAAGTATTTTTTTTTCAGAATTCTTGGAATAAATACTCAAAGGAACCAGCAAAATACATTAGAAATGCACTAGAAGTGAATTAGAACATAAAAAGAACTAACAACTAGAACTGAACTAGAACTGAACTAGAACTGAACTAGAACTGAACTAGAACTGAACTAGAACTGAACTAGAACTGAACTAGAACTGAACTAGAACTGAACTAG
>NW_025806497.1:0-1584 GCF_022045245.1 Lucilia cuprina
CATAATGCTTTAATATGATGCCTAAATGACTGTCATAGCGTGAAAACTGTCAATGTTATTTGCAGCCATATCGGAACCTTAAAATACCGCGTTTTTAAAGCTGTGAAACTAATTCTACCAATCTATCCAATTAGCCATTTTCTAAAAATATATTATGCAACAAATTATATAACAAAACAAATGGCAACTATAATGCAATAAAAAGATATATAAACGACTGCAATAACATGAAAACTATAAATGATATTTGCAACCATATCGGAGCCTTAAATTATCGCATTTTTAAACCTGTGCCAATAAATATACCGATCTATCCAATTTTTTTTTTAAATTCATTATGCCACAAATTATACACCAAAACAAAGTGCAACTGTAATGATTTAAAATGATGCATAAACGATTGTTATGGCATAAAAACTGTCAAAGTTATTTGCAACCATATCGGAACCTCAAATCACAGCGTTTTTAAACATAGAACAACAATTCTACCGATCCTTCAAATTGACCATTTGTTAGACGAACACATTATGCCACAAATGATATACCAAATTAAAGTGCAATCATAATGCTTTAAAATGATGCATAAATGACTGTCATAGCATGAAAACTGTCAAAGTTATTCACAACCATATCGGAACCTCAAATTACCGCCTTTTTAAACCTGGGAAAATAATTCTACCGATCTATCCAACTGGCCATTTTCTAAAAATACATTATGCAATAAATTATATACCAAAACAAATGGCAATTTTAATGCTTTAAAATGGTGCATAAACGACTGTCCTAGCACGAAAACTGCCAAAGTTAATTGCAACCAAATCGGAACCTCAGATTACTGCATTTATTAAACATAGAACAATAATTCTACCGATCTACAAAATTGACCAATTTGTAAAAACACACATTATGCTACAAATGATATACCATATTAAAGTACAATCATAATGCTTTAAAATGATGCCCAAATGACTGTCATAGCGTGAAAACTGTCAATGTTATTTGCAGTCATATCGGAACCTTAAAGTACCGCGTTTTTAAAGCTGTGAAAATAATTCTACCGATCTATCCAATTAGCCATTTTCTAAAAATATATTATGCAATAAATTATATACCAAAACAAATGGCAATTCTACCGATCCTTCAAATTGACCATTTTTTAGACGAACACATTATGCCACAAATGATATACCAAATTAAAGTACAATCATAATGCTTTAAAATGATGCATAAATGACTGTCATAGCATGAAAACTGTCAAAGTTATTCATAGAACAATAATTCTACCGATCTATCAAATTGAATAAATTCTAAAAATACAAATAGCATATTAAAGTACAATCATAATGCTTTAATATGATGCCTAAATGACTGTCATAGCGTGAAAACTGTCAATGTTATTTGCAGCCATATCGGAACCTTAAAATACCGCGTTTTTAAAGCTGTGAAAATAATTCTACCATACTATCCAATTAGCCATTTTCTAAAAATATATTATGCAACAAATTATATAACAAAACAAATGGCAACTATAATGCAATAAAAAGATACATAAACGACTGCAATAACATGAAAACTATAAATGAT
>NW_025806498.1:0-2583 GCF_022045245.1 Lucilia cuprina
GGTATATAATTTGTTGCATAATATATTTTTAGAAAATGGCTAATTGGATAGATCGGTATAATTATTTTCACAGTTTTAAAAACGCGGTATTTTAAGGTTCCGATATGGTTGCAAATAACTTTGACAGTTTTCATGCTATGACAGTCATTAATGCATCATTTTAAAGCATTATGATTGCACTTTAATTTGGTATATCATTTGTGGCATAATGTGTTCGTCTAAAAAATTGTCAATTTGAAGGATCGGTAGAATTGTTGTTCTAAGTTTAAAAACACCGTGATTTGAGGTTCCGATATGGTTGCAAATAACTTTGACAGTTTTCATGCCAGAACATTTGACGTTCCGATATGGTTGTGAATAACTTTGACAGTTTTCATTGTATGACAGTCATTTATGCATCATTTTAAAGCATTATGATTGCACTTTAATTTGGTATATCATTTGTGGCATAATGTGTTCGTCTAAAAAATGGTCAATTTGAAGGATCGGTAGAATTGTTGTTCTGTGTTAAAAACACTGTGATTTGAGGTTCCGATATGGTTGCAAATAACCTTGACAGTTATCATGCCAGGACAATCGTTTATGCATCATTTTAAAGCATTACAGTTGCACTTTGTTTTGGTGTACAATTTGTGGCATAATGAATTTTTACAAAAATTGGATAGATCGGTATATTTATTGGTACAGGTTTAAGAATGCGGTAATTTAAGGTTCCGATATGGCTGCAATTAACTTTGACAGTTTTCATGTTATAGCAGTCGTTTATATATCTTTTTATTGCATTATAGTTGCCATTTGTTTTGGTATATAATTTGTTGCAGAATATATTTTTAGAAAATGGCTAATTGGATAGATCGGTAGACTTATTTTCCCAGGTTTAAAAAGGCGGTATATTGAGGTTCCGATATGGTTGCAAATAACTTTGACAGTTTTCATGTTATAGCAGTCGTTTATATATCTTTTTATTGCATTATAGTTGCCATTTGTTTTGGTATATAATTTACTGCATAATGTATTTTTAGAAAATGGCCAGTTGGATAGATCGGTAGAATTATTTTAACAGCTTTGGAAACGCAGTAATCTGAGGTCCCGCTATGGTTGCAATTAACTTTGGCAACCATGCGGTAATTTAAGGCTCCGATATGGTTGCAAATATCTTTTATAGTTTTCATGTTATAGCAGTCGTTTATACATCTTTTTATTGCATTATAGTTGCCATTTATTTTGGTATATAAATTGTTGCATAATATATTTTTAGAAAATGGCTAATTGGATAGATCGGTATAATTATTTTCCCAGGTTTCAAAAGGCGGTAAATTGAGGTTCCGATATGGTTGCAAATATCTTTTATAGTTTTCATGTTATAGCAGTCGTTTATATATCTTTTTATTGCATTATAGTTGCCATTTGTTTTGGTATATAATTTACTGCATAATGTATTTTTAGAAAATGGCCAGTTGGATAGATCGGTAGAATTATTTTCCCAGGTTTAAAAATGCGGTAATTTGAAGTTCCGATATGGTTGTGAATAACTTTGACAGTTTTCATGCTATGACAGTCATTTATGCATCATTTTAAAGCATTATGATTGCACTTTAATATGGTATATAATTTGTAGCATAATGTGTGTTTTTACAAATTGGTCAATTTGATAGATCGGTAGAATTATTGTTCTATGTTTAATATACGCAGTAATCTGAGGTTCCGATATGGTAACAATTAACTTTGGCAGTTTTCGTGCTATGACAGTCGTTTATGCACCATTTTAAAGCATTAAAATTGCCATTTGTTTTGGTATATAATTTACTGCATAATGTATTTTTAGAAAATTGCCAATTGCCAGGTTTAAAAAGGCGGTAATTTGAAGTTCCGATATGGTTGTGAATAACTTTGACAGTTTTCACGCTATGGCAGTCATTTAGGCATCATTTTAAAGCATTATGATTGCACTTTAATATGGTATATTATTTGTAGCATAATGTGTGTTTTTACAAATTGGTCAATTTGATAAATCGGTAGAATTATTTTCCCAGGTTTAAAAACGCAGTAATCTGAGGTTCCGATATGATTGCAATTAACTTTGGCAGTTTTCGTGCTAGGACAGTCGTTTATGCACCATTTTAAAGCATTAAAATTGGCATTTGTTTTGGTATATAATTTATTGCATAATATATTTTTAGAAAATGGTCAATTGGATAGATCGGTATAATTATTTTTACAACTTTAAAAACGCGGTATTTTAAGGTTCCGATATGGCTGCAAATAACATTGAGAGTTTTCACGCTATGACAGTCATTTATGAATCATTTTAAAGCATAATGATTGCACTTCAATATGGTATATCATTTGTAGCATAATGTGTAATTTTAGAATTTATTCAATTTGATAGATCGGTATAATTATTGTTCTATGTATAATAAACGCAGTAATCTGAAGTTCCACTATGGTTGCAATTAACTTTGGCAGTTTTCGTGTCAGGACAGTCGTTTATGCACCATTTTAAAGCATTAAAATTGCCATTTGTTTTGGTATACAATTTATTGCATAATGTATTTTTAGAAAATGGCCAGTTGGATAGATCGG
>NW_025806499.1:0-1683 GCF_022045245.1 Lucilia cuprina
AGCCCAGAGTAAATGAGAATCTATAAAAGGAGACTTTTTGGTACTGTTTCGTTCTACAAAAGGTACTTTTTATGAGAATCTATAAAAGGGGACTTTTTGGTATTTTTTTGTTCGGGCTCCCACTACGATGTTGCAACATTTTGGAATAGAATTTTTGATTCGTTAATGAAATTAAGCATGTACACCCCGGAGTAAATGAGAATCTATAAAGGGAACTTTTTGGTACTTTTTCGTTCTTCAAAAGGTACTTTTTGAATTTCCTATAATATTAAACCTAGAAGCATGAAATTAAGAATGTAGACCCTGATAGACGAAATATTTTTGCGTTTCGAGTACCTCGAAAAATAATTAGTGACAATGGAGTACAATTTGTCTCCGCTGTCATGCAAAAAGTTATATACTGCTTTGATATTCAGCACATATTAACACCAGTATACCACCCGGAAGCAAACCCAGTGGAACGTAAAAACCGAGACATGAAAGCCCAGTTGGCAATTTTGGTAGGAGATAATCATCAACTTTGGGATGAAAAACTACCCAGCATACATTATGCCAAAGTACTAAACATACAGCTGCTTATTTAACGTTTGGACGAGAACTAAGAACACTTGACGATGTCCAACACGATCTCAAGGCAATTATCCAGTCCGAAAACTTTGTAGCTGAAATCACTCCATACCTTCAATCCTTATCTAATGTATTTAAAGAAGTTAAGGAAAATGTATACAGACAACAAGATCATAACAAACGCTACAGTTATATACGCAGACGTACTCAACACCCGTTGGAAATTGGTTCCAAGGTACTAGTAACAACCCATGTATTAAGCAACACCAGCAAAGGAGTTACAGCTAAGTTCGTGCCGAAAAGAGATGGCCCTTACATCATAATAGACAGAAAAGGAGCAACTTCTTATATAATTGCTCATGAAGACGACCTAACTATACCATTGGGTACTTATCACGCATCAGCCCTAACACCGGTAGTGGGTCAATCAGATGAAGCCATAAAGCCAGTACAGATGATTAGACGAAGAGGACGTCCACGAAAGACCTAGCTGCTGCCTCACCGGGACGTTATCGGCATCAGAGGGGGAGTCTGTAGCAGTCCATAATTATTTTATTATTATATTTAATCATTATTTTATTATTTAAAACTATTTTTGAATCTAACGTTTAATTTAAAATACAATTCAGTATACATTATTATTTGAACACGACTCTGTATTAATTTATATCCATATTTGAATTTAACGTAATGCTTAAAATGCACCTCTGTATGAGGACATATCATATTTGAATTTAACGCATTGATCGAAGTGCACCTCTGTATGAAAACATATTGATATTTGAACTTAACGTTTATTTCCACATACAACACTATGATTATTTTGTATACTATTTTAAAACAACTTTGTGCATTAATATTATTATTCTGAATATCATTACAACAAGCATGCTTGAAAATGGTATAAAAGCAGCGACATTGCTGTGTAGAAGTTAAGTAGCAATCTGACTTTCAACAAGTAAAGAACATTGTCCAGACTTTATTGTACCGGACGTGCGCTTTCAATTGAAACAAGTAAGAGTGTTATATTCGGCTATGCCGAATCTTTTATACCCACCATCAAATTACTGCTATATAAACGAACTTTGATATTTTGAATATTTTATTATTATATAT
>NW_025806500.1:0-1762 GCF_022045245.1 Lucilia cuprina
ATAGAAAATTTCTCATTATTTGAGATACATTTTCTATAGAAAATTTCTCATTATTTGAGATACATTTTCTATAGAAAATTTCTCATTATTTGAGATACATTTTCTATACAAAAATTTCTCAATTTCCACAGAAAATATTTTTAGGAATGTGAAAGATTCTTTACAAAATGTTCCCTAAAACCTAATATATTGAAATTTTTCTTTTTAAATCATTTCCAACTTTAAAAACTTTTCCTCAACTTTAATATTAATCTGCAAGGTCCTTTCGCTATTTTTTCTTTTGCTGCTACCAAAATCCTTCTAAATTTTATTAATTTGTTGATAAAAGTTTTTTAATTTACAATAATTTCAAAAATTACAATTCAAAGCCAAAAAGGTTGTTAAAAGTTTACAAAATGAAAACTTTATTTCATTATTTATAGACGTCGTTGTATGAAATCGTACGAGAGAGTTGGTTACAATATAACTTTGCAGACATTGAAGATATATTTATTTATATGTATGTGTGTGTGTGTAAATAAATAAATATTATTAAGCAGAGATTTGCAAGCGGTAAAATGTTCTAAAGACTACTATTTAAAGGGATTGTAGAGAAAAGATTGAGAATATCAAGCAATAATCCAAAGCAGTAGCTTAGAGTTGATAATACACTCTTAATTGGACCAATTATTATTAAGCATTAATTTGAGTAGAGTAGACTTAAATGAGAGCTTAACAATTATATTTCTTATCAATTAATTATGGTTCATAAATATAAATAACCCTAAGGTGTAATTAAGCTCCAAGAATACATGTACATATGTAGTATAAATTATTTGCAAATAAATATTGACCATAAAAACGTACTCACTTAAAACGCATTCAATCAATTTCCCCTATAAACGGGCTGACTGGCTATCTGTCTGTCCGTTGCCAACCTAAAATTAACTTTTTTTGCAAAAAACAAAGTCACACAGACAGAAACCAAACAGCCAACCATCCATTCAGGCAGTCGGCTAGTCATTAGTTAGTCTGCCAACAGTAGCAAAATAAGAACTGGAACAGTAGTCGTCTGACCAGACAGTTTTGAAATCATTTTCCTTGGATTGCAAAAAAAAAAGAAACGCAGCACAAAAAACAAATTAATATTAAAGTCAAAGAGGGAATGGAGCAAAAAAACTTAACTACAATAAAATTCAAGGCCATAAATTACGATTAGCAGAACACAACTACATGATTGTTACTATAAGAATGTTGTATTTTTGCCAGTACAACAGGAGGGTAACCTTGACTATGTAGAAATTTTATTAAGGGAATGTCTAGGGGCCTTGTAGTCTATTACTTTTCATAATTTAGCTTTAAGGACTTCATAAACATTTTTGCAAGATTTACTATAACACTGTCTACCAAAGTATTATCAGAGTAAAGAATTGTATCTCAGATTCTGTGAAATTTTTTATAGATAATGTATCTCAGATTCTAAGAAAATTTTCTATAGATAGTGTATCTCAGATTCTGATATAGAAAATGCATTTTAAATTGTGAGAAATTTTCTATAGAAAATGTATATCACAAATTGTGAGAAATTTTCTATAGAAAATGTATATCACAAATTGTGAGAAATTTTCTATAGAAAATGTATATCACAAATTGTGAGAAATTTTCTATGTATCACAAAATGTATATCACAAATTGTGAGAAATTTTCTATAGAAAATGTATATCACAAATTGTGAGAAATTTTCTATAGAAAATGTATATCACAAATTGTGAGAAATTTTCTA
>NW_025806501.1:0-1518 GCF_022045245.1 Lucilia cuprina
ATTCAAGATTATGAACTGCAAACAGTTACATTTGGTGTTAACTGTGCACCTTATTTGGCTATTAGAACCCTACACAAATTAGCCGATGACATTCAAAATACCCACCCTCTAGCTTCGCAAATATTGTGAAACAACATGTATGTTGATGATGTCTTAGCCGGAGGTCATACAATTGAAGAAGCTCAAAAAGCTCAAACCCAATTGATCTCGGCTCTAGACTCTGCTGGTTTTCCTTTAAGAAAGTGGATTTCCAATACAAAGGTATTATTGCACAATTTACCTGAAGAACATCTACTCGATGTTGATTTACTTACCCTACACGAATCAAATAATGCTGAAACGTTAGGAATCCGATGGAATGCTAAAGAAGATACGTTTTTCTTTAATGTACCCTTAATTGAAAGAAAATCAGCATACACAAAGCGAACTGTTTTTCAGATGCTTCTGAAAAAGCATACTCTGCATGTCTGTATGCACGAGTAACACCCATAAACGGACCTAATTCCGTAACCCTACTCTTTGCTAAGACGAAAGTTGCGCCAATCAAAGTAATCACGTTACCAAAACTTGAACTTTGCGGTGCAGTGTTGTTGGCAAATATGACACATAATTTACTCACCCAACTCAACCTACCCTTACATCAGACGTATTTCTGGACCGACTAATCTATAGTTTTGGTCTGGCTTAGTAAACACCCTAACTCATGCATTCGTAGCAAACCGAGTTTCTACAATAATCCAGACTGCCGGTGTTGAAAATTGGAATCATGTTGCTTCGCACGATAATCCTGCCGATGTTGCTAGCCGAGGATGTAATGCTGATGAGTTAAAAGATGACACTTTGTGGTGGAATGGACCATCGTGGTTGAAAGAAGTCGCGTCGAAGTGGCCAACAACAAATAAACACTTCATTACTCAAGCTGAAGCTAAAGTTAGTCAGTCGTTTGCTACGACAGTTAATACCCACCCTACCTTAGATAAGAATACTGAAAACCCAGATATATTATCAAGATTTTCGAAATTGTCAAAAGCTCTAAGAGTAATGACATATGTCTATCGATTTTGTGATCGCGCATCATATACCCGAAGAAATACAATTCGAAGTGATAGAGTTATTCTTGATCGAAATAACCCATAACTAGTCAATGATAGACTACGTTTATTAACTACCCACCCAAGTATTGAACTTGATGCGTCAGAGATCAAATCTACCCGTGAATGACTTATTATTCTTTGTCAGACAGATTATTTCAACAACGAATATAACTGTTTGAAGAGAAAATACCCTGTACGCAACAAAAGTAAAAATCATAAAAAAGGAAAAATTTGTCTCCCTGCTAAAAATTGTTTGTATGTAATTTTAACGTTATTACATATGTACATATTAATATAAACAAGTAAGAGTGCTATATTCGGCTGTGCCGAATCTTATATTCCCTTCACCATAGCGTATTTTAAACGTAATTGATCTTACAGTCTTGTTAATAAAAACATTAAAAAAAGTTTGAGTCGATTTAAG
>NW_025806502.1:0-1528 GCF_022045245.1 Lucilia cuprina
ATAGTCTAGTCTATAGTCTAGTCTATAGTCTAGTCTATAGTCTAGTCTATAGTCTAGTCTATAATCTAGTCTATAGTCTAGTCTATAGTCTAGTCTATAGTCTAATCTCTAACGTAGTCTATCGTCTAATCTAGTCTTTAGTATAGTCATCTAATCTACTAGACTATAAACTATACTATACTTTTTCTATAAATGAGGAAAATTTACATTTTTTTAGTTACTATACGAGCAGCTTATTTGCTTAAGTAACAATTTATATGTTAATTTATTTATTAAATTTTAATTGAAACATGTAATTTGCAAAATTAATTTATGTTTAAAACAACTTTGTAAAACAAAAAAGAAAGAAAAACTAAACTATTACACTTTAATGCAGAGACTGCATGGAATATTTAATTGGAAAATGTCTAATAGACTACAAGTCAGAAAATTAATTTCGATAAATAATGACCCAATAAAATTATTAAAAAAAAACGAGCATAAGAAAAAGCTGGACAGCAAAAGGAGGAAAAACGAAAGTTTTTCGACCACGCTAAATGGGAAAATATATAGAGGGGAAGTTAAAAAGACTTGATTCACAAAGTAAATTTGATAAAAGCAAGAAAATAATTTGTAGATAAAATTTGATATTTTTGAAACAGATTTCTATTTTTCTTTTCTTAATTGAAATATTTGACGTTTTAACTAAATATGAACATATAGACAGACAGCGGGTCGGTCCGTCTTTCATGTCTTACTAGTAGCCACCACCAGCCAATATTATTTGTTGTTGTTTTAAACAAATGAAAGCGTGAAAGTTATTGTTAAATGGTAAGAGTTATTTATTTGTGTGTTTTCTTTAAACGTGATGATTGCACACAAGTGCAGCAGCCAAAAAAAAAACTCTTAAAGAAAACAATGCTTTTGGAAAAAATAAATGCATTTAACCATAAACTCTAACATACAAACTTCTTTTTTATTTTTCTTCTTTTACACTTCTTTTACACGGAGCATTAAAGTGTAAACAAAATGAAAAACAAATTGTTTTTGTTTAATGATTAATTAAATTAATAAAAGCAAATTATTAAATTTCAAAAATTTAAGATGAAATTTAGTTCATAAAGTTTTAGAGCAGCTTGAATACAACTTTAAATAAGTAAAAGTTTTTTTCTTCAAAAGAAATGTTACAAAAACGATTAAGTGGGTTTTAAGGCTAAAGAAAATTTTAATAAAATAATTTATAATAATCTAATGATGAAAATAAATCAAATTTTGTAACATGCCTCTGGATAGACAAGACTATAGACTCAACAATAGACTAAACTATATACTAGACTATAGATTAAGCTATAGACTTAAGTCTATACTATAGACTATACTATAGACTATACTATAGACTAAACTATAAACTAGAGTATAAACTAGACTATAGACTAAACTACAGGCGACACAATAGACTAAAGACTAGACTATAGACTAGACTAAAGACTAGACTATAGACTAGACTATAGACTAGACTATAGACTAGACTATAGACTAGACTATAGAC
>NW_025806503.1:0-1201 GCF_022045245.1 Lucilia cuprina
ATTGGTGTCAAATAGAAGCTGGTAATCTGTACATTCTATCTACATATATTATTTACATGTCTCACTTAGAAAAAAAAAACGAAAAAGAAATTAAATTTAAAAAGGTTTAATTTTCGACAAAAAAACTTTTAACTACATTTTTGTGACAAATTTTCTTTAAGATTTTTAATTCTTTCTTGATGATCTTGATGATTTGAAATAAATTATATTATTTGAAGCAGAGGAACTCACCTTCATTTGAAATTAATATTAATGCTAACTTTTTAATATAAATTTGGAATTCATTTTTTGAAATCGGTTGTCTTTTTAACTTTAAAATCTTTTCTATCTATCTATCTATCTATCTATCTATCTATCTATCTATCTATCTATCTATCTATCTATCTATCTATCTATCTATCTATCTATCTATCTATCTATCTATCTATCTATTAGAGTATTCAATTATTCGGGTTTTTGTCTTATTCGGTTTATTCGACAAATAATTATTTGAGGTTTTACGTTAGCCGGTTAATAATCGGATAATTAAAAATTAATCGGTTATTCGAACAAAAGGAAACTATTGCTTTTTACAATAATTTTCTTCATATTACACCCTGTAACAATTTTGAAAAAAAGCTTTCAAATATGGAAAACTTGATAAGCATGTGAAAATAGATTACACATATAGCAATTCTGCGTACTCCGATTTTTAGGTTCTTATAAAAGGATTTCAAAGTTTAAAGGACTACAAACAAATATTTAAAATTTTTATATGCATTTTATAATGCTAATATTGGTGGCAAATAGAAGCTGGTAATCTGTACATTCTATCTACATATATTATTTACATGTCTCACTTAGAAAAAAAACGAAAAAGAAATTAAATTTAAAAAGGTTTAATTTTCGACAAAAAAACTTTTAACTACATTTTTGTAACAAATTTTCTTTAAGATTTTTAATTCTTTCTTGATGATCTTGATGATTTTAAATAAATTATATTATTTGAAGCAGAGGAACTCACCTTCATTTGAAATTAATATTAATGCTAACTTTTTAATATAAATTTGGAATTCATTTTTTGAAATCGGTTGTCTTTTAAGCTTTAAAGTCTTTTAAAGAGCCGATTGTGAAAAACTGAGTACACAGAGTTAATACTAATGGTCCACAGTTTACTGTACGCATAGATTTTTTCATATTTGAAAATAACTTTTGCACGGTT
>NW_025806504.1:0-2081 GCF_022045245.1 Lucilia cuprina
TGTATATATAAATTATACTTATTGGAAAGCTGACTTTACATAAAATACGATAAACAAAACCTAAAAAATTTTGATACCGAGGGGACCAGGTCCATCCAAAAAAACCCATTTTATTATGGAAAATTCAATTTTGAGCAAAAATTATCAAATCGCATAGTCGATATCAAATTATAGTGACCTGTTTTATATGACCCAATATGTTCTTAATCATTTTGTAACGGGTTTCGATAACCCCGACCTTGGTATGGATATAATAGGCAAAAAACCAAAAAATACCATTTTTGGGATTTTATAAAACTTTTCTGGGAATTCCGGGATTTCTAATAAGAAAATTCGAATTTTTTTAATTTTGGATTTTGAGTAAAAAAATCTACCTAACTTTAAAATTTCATTAAAAAATATTCATAAATAAAATTTTTATTGCAATTTGAAAAATTTGTATCTTCGCAAAAACTGAATAAAAAACTTTTTTTATTTTTTTTTTAAAAAAGTATTCCGCGATTTTTTTTAATTTTCAAAAATTATATACAGTTTTGAAAAATAGACAAAATTACCTTTCTATTGATATATAACATGCCTAATGTTTTTAGTGACTAATTAATTAGGGAAAGCTCAACATCTTTTAGAAAATTTACCTAGCACTATTATTTTCATCCATAAGGTTAACTCTTAAATTTGTTACATATATAGATGAAAATAATAGTACTAGGTTTTGAGTTTTTTTATTCGGATTTTGCGAAGTAACAATTTTTTCAAAATGCAATAAAAATTTTATTTATGAATATTTTTTATTGAAATTTTACAGTTAGGTAGATTTTTTTACTAGAAATCCAAAATTAAATAAAAATTTCGAATTTTCTTATTAGAAATCCCGGAATTACCAAAAGAGTTTTAAAAAATCCCAAAAATGGGATTTTCCATGAATTTTCCATAAAAAATAGAGTTTTTATGGATGGACATGGTATCAAAAATTTTTAGGTTTTGTTTATCGTATTTTATGTAAAGTTAGCTTTCCAATAAGTATAATTTATATATACATCTTCTTAGAAACTTTTTAGATAACTTAAAAAGAAAAAGATACTTTTTTCCCCAAAAAAATGGCAAAAAATCGCCTTTTTTTAATTTTTTAAATTAAAATGTCTATAACTTTGGACCCAGTCATGATTTTTTCATAATTCTTTCACTGCTTGATATATAAACTTGTTGTTAAGCGAATAAAAGTAAAATGGGAAATGGAATATTTGGACCCGTTATTAACAAAAAACTAAAGTAAGGACGGTAAAAATTTTAATTTTCAAATGCGAATATCTCCTAAACTATAAGAGATAATTTACTGCTACATTTTTTATAGTGCTCGATGGGGAACTCAAATGAAGAAAAAGGATCGTTTTAAAAATTTAGCATAGCTGAGATGTCCTAATTTGAGCACCCCCCGCCGGACCCCAGGTTGGCCTATAAGGTCCAAATTCAAAACCTAAACTCGACAACACCTCCCCTTTGTGCATACTAAATTTCATTAAAATCGTATTAACCGTTTAGAAGTTACCGAATTATTTCCCTCTTTTTTTCCAAAACCACTGTGCGACCGGCCGTAGGCCGGCTATTTAGAAAAACTTTATTAAGCGAAGCCGGTGTTAGGCATACCACAGAGGAGGAAATAATTGCGCCCGGCCGTAGGCCTGCTATTTAAAAAATCTTTATTATGCGAAGCCGGTATTAGACATACCATAGAGGAGAAAATCCTTGCGCCCGGCCGTAGGCCGGCTATATAAGAAATCTTTACTAAGCAAAGAAAGCCGTGTGAACAAAAAATATGTTCTAAATTGTTTTTGATATCGAATATCTCTTTCATTTGATCAGATACAGAAATGGTTTATACCTAAATAAAAGCTTAATTCATTGGCTATTAACATATAAAAATTTATAATAGAATAATATAGACATTTTTTCCGATTTCTTTTAGATGAAAAAAAGTCGGGTCACAATTTATATTTTCCGAAAAAACCCAAGTATGTATAAATTTTTTATGTATAAATTTTTATTATAAACAAAACAGTTTTCGAGATATACACAAAAATGTA
>NW_025806505.1:0-1504 GCF_022045245.1 Lucilia cuprina
CAATCATAATGCTTTAAAATAATGCCTAAATGACTGTCATAGCGTGAAAACTGTCAATGTTATTTGCAGCCATATCGGAACCTTAAAATACCGCGTTTTTAAAGCTGTCAAAATAATTCTACCGATCTATCCAATTAGCTATTTTCTAAAAATATATTATGCAACAAATTATATACCAAGACAAATGGCAACTATAATGCAATAAAAAGATATATAAACGACTGCTATAACATGAAAACTATAAAAGATATTTGCAACCATATCGGAGCCTTAAATTACCGCATTTCCAAACCTGTACCAATAAATATACCGATCTATCCAATTTTTGTAAAAATTCATTATGACACAAATTGTACACCAAAACAAAGTGCAACTGTAATGCTTTAAAATGATGCATAAACGATTGTCCTGGCATGAAAACTGTCAAAGTTATTTGCAACCATATCGGAACCTCAAATCACAGCGTTTTTAAACATAGAACAACAATTCTACCGATCCTTCAAATTGACCATTTTTTAGACGAACAGATTATGCCACAAATGATATACCAAATTAAAGTGCAATCATAATGCTTTAAAATAATGCATAAATGACTGTCATAGCATGAAAACTGTCAAAGTTATTCACAACCATATCGGAACCTCAAATTACGGCCTTTTTAAACCTGGGAAAATAATTCTACCGATCTATCCAATTGGCCATTTGCTAAAAATACATTATGCAATAAATCATATACCAAAACAAATGGCAATTTTAATGCTTTAAAATGGTGCATAAACGACTGTCCTAGCACGAAAACTGCCAAAGATAATTGCAACCATATCGGAACCTCAGATTACTGCGTTTATTAAACATAGAACAAAAATTCTACCGATCTATTAAATTGACCAATTTCTAAAAATACACATTATGCTACAAATGATATACCATATTAAAGTGCAATCATAATGCTTTAAAATGATGCCTTATTGATGATATATTATGCAACAAATTATATACCAAAACAAATGCAATAAAAAGATATATAAACGACTGCTATAACATGAAAACTATAAAAGATATTTGCAACCATATCGGAGCCTTAAATTACCGCATTTCCAAACCTGTACCAATAAATATACCGATCTATCCAATTTTTGTAAAAACGACTGTCCTAGCACGAAAACTGCCAAAGTTAATTGCAACCATATCGCAACCTCAAATTACTGCGTTTATTAAACATAGAACAATAATTCTACCGATTTATCAAATTGAACAATTTCTAAAAATACACATTATGCTACAAATGATATACCATATTAAAGGGCAACCATAATGCTTTAAAATGATTCATAAATGACTGTCATAGCGTGAAAACTGTCAATGTTATTTGCAGCCATATTGGAACCTCAAACTTCCGCGTTTTTAAAGCTGTGAAAATAATTCTACCGATCTATCCAATTGGCCGTTTTCTAAAAATATATTATGCAATAAATTATATACCAAAACAAATGGCAATTTTAAT
>NW_025806506.1:0-2201 GCF_022045245.1 Lucilia cuprina
TATAGACTAGACTATAGACAAGACTATAGACTAGACTATAGACTAGACTATAGACTAGACTATAGACTAGACTATAGACTAGACTATAGACTAGACTAGACTATATACTAGACTAAAGACTAGACTATAGAGTAGATTAGAGACTAAAAACTGACATATTTACTAATATGTATATGAACTATTTACAAAAGTTCATAAGTTTCAAAAAGTACCAACAATTTTCCGGCCCTGCTCTAGAGTATGAATAAAGATTTCGTTCTTTAAAAAAAGGTTATCATAATATTCGTCTCATATTACTAAGGCTAAGCCCAAGACAAACTAAGATTGTTGCTTTTTTCAACTATAAACGCTCTATAAATGACATTTAAATAAAGTTCAGTGCAGAATTTTGAAAACAAAACCAAGTTTTATTATTATTTTAAACTAAAAAGGAAAAGTCATTTAACCTGGTTAACCATAGATGTTGCAAGTGATGCAGAGGGAGATGTTGGAAAGTATTTGTACTTTTAAGAAAAACTGGTTCAAAAACAAAAATATATATTTTTGTTTGTTGAGTTATTTGGGTTTAATAACATTATTTTTATAAATAAAATTATAATGTTTTTTCGAAATTATTTCTGGGACTTAATAAAAGTCGCGTGTTTTTATTATACAAGTTTGAATGAATGAATATTGAATGAAATTTATGGCAAATTATAGATGTTTAGCCAAGCTAAGTGTTAAGAAATATAAAAAATTTTATTGAAAAACTTCATTAATATCGTATTAATTGAATGTTATAAATGTGGAAAGTAATAAATTTTAAGATTTTATTTGTATTCGAAAAGGGGTGTTTAAACTGTAACGAATGGTTTTTCACTTTTTATTGAAATATGTATTAGGGTTTGGAAAAACGAGTTCTGTATGAAAGAACTTTGGCTGATTTTTATAACAAAGCTTTAAGTAAAGTCGGGAAATAATTACTCGGTATTTACCAGTTTAGTTATTTATTTTACTGGAAAAATTTCCTTAAATGAACTAATTATTCTATATATTTTTACGACAATAAATTTCTAAACCTAAAAATAAAATACTATTTATTAACATAAATTAATTTTTATTTAACAAAACTTTAGCAATAAAGTTTTTAAAAATATAAGTTTAATATTAAACTAAATTATAATATTTTGTAATCAAATTTAAAGCCTTTTACCTTAAGACACTAAATATTTAATAATAGATATTTAAAGACATTTTAAGCGCATAAAACACATTGCTGTAAGAGCACCACGAATTAAGTTTTTTCTTGAAAGAAGCGGAAAAATACTATTTGCAACTGAACAGATGCCGCTGTTTGCGGTTACACAAATATTTTTTCCATAAAAAACACCACTTCTTCTTCGCTTTTACAAATCAAAGTTATTCACTTAAGTCATTCCATTTCATACCTTTTGGTTAGATAGACAGGACAGACAGACAGACAGACAGACAGACAGACAGACAGACAGACAGATAGTCAGTTTTACAATGTTATACAATTTTCGTAAATATTTAAGAGTTAAGTATACTTCCAAACTTAACTAAAAATAATTTATATTATTGTTTTTATTTAAGAAACCAAGCGCTGCAAGCTTTTCTTTAGTAACTTCTGTTGTATAAAGCTTGTGCAAAAAATCATTTACTTAAATATTAATTTATGGATTTTGTTTATATTAATATGGAAATTTTAAACATATAAACAGAAGCTAGTTTCAGTATTTAGTTGAAAAGTTCATTAAAATACCTTTTATTTGATATACACATTGCCTATATAAAATCCTCGGCATAGAAGTATGGGACGACTTTTATTTTGTAAATAGTATAGTCTAGTGTATAGTATAGTCTATAGTGTAGTCTAAAGTCTAGTCTATATTCTAGTCTATAGCAGTCTAGTCTACAGTCTAGTTTATAGTCTTGTCTATAGTATAGTCCGTAGTCTAGTCAATAGTGTAGTCTAAAGTCTCGTCCATAGTCTAGTCAATAGTACAGACTAGTATAGACTAGACTATAATCTAGTCTATAGTCTAGTCTATAGTTTAGTCTATAGTCTAGTCTATAGGCTAGTCTAGTCTATAGTCTAGCCTATTGTCTAGTCTATAGTCTAGCCTATTGTCTAGTCTATAGTCTAGTCTATAGTCTAGTCTATAGTCTAGTCTATAGTCTAGTCTATAGTCTAGTCTATA
>NW_025806507.1:0-1486 GCF_022045245.1 Lucilia cuprina
AATTCTACCGATCTATTCAACTGGCCATTTTCTAAAAATACATTAATGACTGTCATAGCGCGAAAACTGTCAATGTTATTTGCAGCCATATCGGAACCTTAAAATACCGCGTTTTTAAAGCTGTGAAAATAATTCTACCGATCTATCCGACTAGCCATTTTCTAAAAATATATTATGCAACAAATTATACACCAAAACAAATGGCAATTTTAATGCTTTAAAATGGTGCATAAATGACTGTCCTAGCACGAAAACTGTCAAAGTTATTTGCAACCATATCGGAACCTCAAATCACAGTGTTTTTAACATAGAACAACAATTCTACCGATCCTTCAAATTGACCATTTTTAGACGAACACATTATGCCACAAATAATATACCAAATTAAAGTGCAATCATAATGCTTTAAAATGATGCATAAATGACTGTCATAACATGAAAACTGTCAATGTTATTTGCAGCCATATCGGAACTTCAAATTACCGCCTTTTTAAACATGGAAAAATAATTCTACCGATCTATCCAACATTTAACAAATTATGCAATAAATTATATACCAACACAAATGGCAATTTTAATGCTCTAAAATGGTGCATAGACGACTGTCTATGCCAAAGTTAATTGCAACCATATCGGAACCTCAGATTACTGCGTTTATTAAACATAGAACAATTATTCTACCGATCCTTCAAATTGACCAATTTGTAAAAACACACATTATGCTACAAATGATATACCATATTAAAGTGCAATCATTATGCTTTAAAATGATTCATAAATGACTGTCATAGCGTGAAAACTGTCAATGTTATTTGCAGTCATATCGGAACCTCAAATTACCGCCTTTTTAAACCTGGGAAAATAATTCTACCGATCTATCCAATTGGCCATTTTCTATAAATAGGTTATGCAATAAATTATATACCAAAACAAATGGCAATTTTAATGCTTTAAAATGGTGCATAAACGACTGTCCTAGCATGAAAACTGTCAAAGTTATTTGCAACCATATCGGAACCTCAGATTACTGCGTTTATTAAACATACAGCAATAATTCTACCGATCTATCAAATTGACCAAGTTGTAAAAACACACATTATGCTACAAATGATATACCATATAGAAGTGCAATCATAATGCTTTAAAATGATTCATAAATGACAGTCATAGCATGAAAACTGTTAAAGTTATTCACAACCATATCGGGACTTCAAATTGCCGCCTTTTTAAACCTGGGAAAATAATTCTACCGATCTATCCAACTGGCCATTTTCTAAAAATATGTTATGCAATAAATTATATACCAAAACAAATGGCAATTTTAATGCGTTTTTTAAGCCATATCGGAACCTTAAAATACCGCGTTTTTAAAGCTATGAAAATAACTCTACCGATCTATCCAATTAGCCATTTTCAAAAAATATATTATGCAACAAATTATATACCAAAACAAATGGCAACTATAATGCAATAACAAGATATATAA
>NW_025806508.1:0-4777 GCF_022045245.1 Lucilia cuprina
GACTAATCTATAGTCCAGACTATAGACTAATCTATAGTCCAGACTATAGACTAATCTATAGTCCAGACTATAGACTAATCTATAGTCCAGACTATAGACTCATCTATAATCCAGACTGTAGACTCATCTATAGTCCAGACTATCTATAGTCCAATCTATAGACTAATCTATAGTCCAGACTATAGACTAATCTATAGTCCAGACTATAGACTAATCAACAGCCCAGTTTATAAACTATTCTAATCCAGAGACTGGACTAATCTATAGTTCTAATCTATATTTCAGACTTAAGACTAAAACATCTGTTTTATTTATGCAACTATCCTAAAAGTAGGCCACAATTTAAGACATTTCATATAAATTTAACATGAAAACTTTTGTATGCTTTGTTTGTTTCTATTGAAAACTTTATTCTTTTAATAATTAGCATTCTTTTGTTAAGTTTAAACTCATTTACCAGCAACAACCATTTTTTTTACAACTCAAATTGAAAAAGAAGAATAAAATGAAAAAAAAAACTCTGTCTGATAAATGTCAATTTTACTTTGACTGTTGTTCATTTGATATATTTTGGTGGCTTTACGTTTTATTTTTGTTTTATTTTTTTCGAGTTTCCTTTTCCAGTTTGATTTTGATCTAACAACTCTTTAGCAGCTATTCCCTGAACTCTTTGGAAAGCAATCTTTTGAATACTCTGTTTAGTGTTACTAGCAATCAACCAGCCAGCCAGTCAACCAATGAATCAACAAATCCACAAACAATTTAACTTTCATCTAGAGTAGAACAGTATTCTTGAATTCGCTGTGTGTACTTACTACTTGCTATGTAGGTTTTGCTAGCAGTGCGTTTTTCTCACTGGTGGGACATTTTATGCCTCTTGCAATGCATTTGACAAGTTTTTAATTTGGTTTAGTCTCAAGTACCAACATTTTGGCGTAAATAAGTTTTTAATACTGATTTTTCCTTAGTATTTTGTTGTTAGGTTTTTTTTTCCTTTTTTTCAGTTTGTTATTCCATACTCAACGTTTTGTTTTCTTTTTTGGTAGATTTTCTTTAACGAAAACTTTGTTTGCTTTATAGTAGTATTAGTAGTATATGTATAAAATAACCCAGCGAGATTTTGGGCTGATAAGAGGTTTTTTTAGAGATGATTAAAGTTCCTTCTTTTTTCACAACAAAACTGTAGCTAAATTTATAAGAAACAATTTAGTTTTATAAAAAGCTATTTTTGCGACAAAAGCTTTTTTACAAAAAATATTGTATTTCACAAAAAGTTTTTTTATTTAAAATTAAAAAAAATGTTTTACTAAAAGCGTTTTTAACAAAAATATAGCTTTTACCGAAAAGCTTATCAAATGAAAAGTTTTGTTCTATTTGTTTAACAAAAAAAGCTTTTACAGCTAAGGGATTGTTTTCACCAAAAAAAGCTTTTTTTATCGAAAACTAGTTTTTTTCACTAAAGAGCTAGTTTTTTTTGTCAGAAATCAATTTTTTTAAAAAAAGCTCTTTTTCTAAATTAATATATTTTTCATAAAAAATAACTTTTATAGCGAATAGCTTTTCTAAGTAAACTGTAAGCTTAAAGGCCATTAAATGCTTTTTCATCTGTTTTCAACAAAAAGCTCCTTTTTTATAAAACTAAACTTTTTTGATCAACAAAAAGTTATTTCTTAAGCAAAACAAGCTCTTTTAACAAAAAGTTGTTTTGCACCAAAAAAGCTCTATTTCTCAAACAATCTACTTTTCAGTAAAAAACTAGTTCTATCACGAAAAGCTTTTTGAGTTAAAGGTTTTTTTCTCTAAATATATTTTTAAATAAATTAAATGCTTTTCAGAGCTCTTCTTCATTCAAAACAAAACTATTTTGATTATCAAAAATAAGTATATTTTTAAAACAATAAAATGAATTTCAGCAAGCTTTCTTTTAACCAGAAAGCTTTTTTCTCAAATAATCTATTGTTCACAAAAAAACAAAAACAGCTTCTTAACACCAAAAAGCTCCTTTCAATTTAATGAACTGTATTTCGCCAAATCAATTTTCTTTTAAATATCTTTTCTACCATAAACTCATTTCCCCCAAAAAGTTCACAAAAAGTTCTTTTATACTAAAAAACACTTTTCTACAAAAAATATATTTTTCGCTAAAAGCTTTTTGTACTTAAAACGCACTTTTACTAAAAAGCTGATTTTTCATACCAAAAAGCTGTTTTCTTTTTTTTAACAAAAAACTTTATTTTCACAAAAATAGTTTTTCTTTAACAAAAAACTGTAGTTGCACCAAAAACATTTTTCACCCAAAAGCTTTTTTCCTAGAAAATTCACCAAAAAGCTTTTTCATTACAAATTACAGGCTCATTTCCAACAAAAAAAAACTATTTTGTTATCAAAACTATTGTTTTTTCACAAAAAAACTGTATTTTCACAAAAAAACTGTATTTTCACCAAAAAGCTTTTTTATAAAAAAAAACCGCATTTCAGGAAAATGATTGTCATTTCAATGCTTTTTTATTTTCAACAAAAGCTTTTTTAAAAATCGTTTTTTAAAAAGTTATTTTCATTAATTGGTTTATATTCAAAAAAAGCTTTTGTAGTTTAAAGCTTTTCTTCAACAAGGGCTTTTTTATTTTTAAGCTTTTCTTTAACAAAGCTTGTTTTAAAAAAAACGTTTTTCTGAAAAAAAGAAAAGATTTTTGATAAAACGAATTTTAATAAAGATCTTATTTTTCAGAAAAATGTTTTCCAACAAAAAGCTTTTGTAGTTTAAAGTTTTTATTAAAAAAATCATTTTTCACAAAAATAATTGTCATTATTTTATTTATATTAAAAAAAGCTTTTGTAGTTTAAAGATTATTTTTAAGTTTTTCTTTAACAATCCTTTTTCACAAGAAAATATTTCCAATAAAACCAAATTTCACTAAAAAGCTTTTTTACTTAAAAGATTTTCTTCCACAAAAATCTTTTTTATAAAAAAACTTCGTTTTTTCACAAATATTATTACTATTAAATATTTTTATATTCACCAAAAAGCTTTTATAGTTTAAAGCCTTTCTTCTACAAAAGTTTAAGCTTTAAAGCTTTTCTTCAACGAAAGCTTCTTTAAAATTTTCTTCAGCAAAAGCTTTTTTTAAAAAATCGTTTTTGCCAAAATTTTTCAATAAAAAGAATTTCATCAAAAAACTATTTTAAAGTATTTCTTAAACAAAAAGCTTTTTAATAAAAAACTTCGTTTTCACAAAAATTATTTCCTTTATTTTTTTCACCAAAAAGCTTTTGTAGTTTAAAGCTTTTCTTCGACAAGAGCTTTTTTAAAAAACGTTTTTCCCAAAAAAAAAAGATTTCCAATCAAACGATTTTTCAACAAAGGGCTCCTTTCACCCGAAAGCTTTTTTTAGCAAAAATTACTCTTTTATTTTTTAACTAAGAGGTTTTTACTAAACATTTCAACCAAAATAATGTTGAAATGAAAAGATTTCTTCAGAAAAAACTTTTTTTTTTTGGATCATTATATCAATTTTCCCTTAAAAATTAAGCTCTTTTTCCACTTTACATAAACGATATTAATTCACATTTCTTTTACTGGTTAATATTTTTCTCTTTACACCCACCCACAATCATACAACCAACCTCAAAAGTACTTAATTTGAAATTAAATTCAAATTGTTAGCGAAAGACGAAATCTCAAGTATAAAAACAAAGAAATTCTTTTTTATGAGAAAAACTTGCAACAATTAATTGGAATTTATGTTAAGAATTTTAAATAGCAGTTGGTTCTTCAAAATAAAAAGGCACTAGGTTTTTTTTTGCAAAACAAAAAAAAAAAAGAAAATAATAATAATTGTGTTAATACTTTGTACTTCTTGGTTGAAGTGGAGGATATTTTTATTCGAAAAGCTTAATGTATAAAATGTTTAAGAATTAATTATTTGATTGTCTGAAATAGTAAACTAATCGTTTTATTATGTAAAAGTCAGTATCTAACGAAAATAACTCAAATCAATTGTTTAACACACTTAAGTAAAAATGTAAGGATTTATAAGGATACATATGTATAGGTGTTAGTCTAAGGGTCCTGCAGTTTGGGGAGATTGTTAAAATTTATAGAATAAGCTGAATAAAATGTGTTTTCTAAAGATTACTTAGAGATTCTAAATTGTCAACTAACTACTTTGGACTACAAAAGTCGACAGTTCTTTACTTCTTCAAATAACAACTCTTACAGAACAATCTAAAAGGACTATATACCTTCTTGTCAAAAAAAAGAACAAAAAAAACTACTGGGTAAATCTTCCTAAAAGCTTGTCTGTCTTACACTTGAGACTTTATTCTCGTTACTTGTATCAGTGAGTAAAGCTTAGTATCCTTGAAAATACTATCATCATGTGATAGTAGTCTTAGTTGTAAGCTTACGCAGTAGTCTATGTATTGAAATTGTTGTTAATGCGTTTACTTTCAATGATACTTAAGTATATTTTAGATTGTATAACCTGATATAGACTTGTTTTATACATTCGTATGTAGAGAAGTAAATTGCATCTGTTCAACATTTCAACATACACACACACAGATTCTTTACATTACTTAATCAACAATCAATCATTGTTAACAAATGCAGGTGATTTATGTACAAAGAAAAAATCCAATATTTATTTCTGTTTTCTCACGAAATTTATCTTTTTGTCGTGCGGAGAAGATTAACAAACATGCAGACAAATTATATAGTTTTTAAAATTGAATTTTGATTTGATTAATACAAGGACTTCATTTTGTTATATTTCCA
>NW_025806509.1:0-1197 GCF_022045245.1 Lucilia cuprina
TTAAAGGTCAAAGGTCAAATTTTGTTATATTTGCAATTTCTGATGGAAGCTAGTCGAAATCGTTTCTATTTTTAGGTAGATTATCACAAAACTTAAGAAATTTATTTATTAACAACCGATATTTACAATAATAGTGAAAAAAATTAATTACCCCTTAAACGGCCTTGGGGTCAAAATGACCCCGATGTTTTAAAAACATGCCAATTTGGACATATTTCAATAAAACCCGTTTGCAATCCCATTAATTCAGCTTAAAAAAATTAGGCATTAAACCTTTTTGAATATGGTGTCAATTTGAACAATAATACTTTTTGTAATCGATTTAAATTTGGTATTAAAAACAAGGATATCATAATCTATATTTGTGATATAATTTTCCAGTTTTATTTTTATTTTAAAATATTTAATGCAAATAATATTAAAATACATTTTTTAGATTTCATTATTTTTATTTATATATATTATATTTTTTATAATACCCAATTGTTTTCTATCAATTTGCTGAATTAATGGGAGTGCAAACGGATTTTATTGAAATATGTCCAAATTGGCATGTTTTAAAAACATCGGGGTCATTTTGACCCCAAGGCCGTTTAAGGGTTAATTATTATCTTTTCACTATTACTGTAAATATCGGTTTTTAATAAATAAATTTCTTAAGTTTTGTGATAATCTACCTAAAATTAGAAACAATTTCGACTAGCTTCCATCAAAAATTGCAAATATTACAAAACTTGACTTTTGACCTTTAAAGTTTATGGGTTAATGGCGTCCATATCGCATGAAACTCTTGATTTGTATTTAGAAATATGTGGACTAATAAATTTACAAAAGGTTACATTTAAAATACACAATAATATAATAAAAAGGCCAATTTTAAAAAATATTACATAAAAATGCGTTTTTCTCGAAATCCGCTAAATTCAAATTGCAGGTACAGGCAAACTATAAGAGGTATTTACCTAATTTTTTTAATGTTTTATTCCCCAATCTCTATGAGTTCCCCCAAAAATATTGAAATTTGTTTAACAAAGTATCAAAAAAACTAAAATTTTAATTTTGAAACGACCGTTAGAAATATCAAAATTGTTTGACCATAGCTGAGAACAGGTTTACGTTATTCTATAAGAACAAAAACTCATATTCAAGTAACTACTGATGTATTTTAAGTACCACAATTGTTTTATTAGAATATTT
>NW_025806510.1:0-1048 GCF_022045245.1 Lucilia cuprina
TCAAAGTTATTCACAACCATATCGGAACTTCAAATTACCGCCTTTTTAAACCTGGGAAAATAATTCTACCGATCTATCCAACTGGCCATTTTCTAAAAATATATTATGTAATAAATTATATACCAAAACAAATTTCAACTATAATGCAATAAAAAGATATATAAACGACTGCAATAACATGAGAACTATAAATGATATTTGCAACCATATCGGAGCCTTAAATTACCGCATTTTTAAACCTGTACCAATAAATTATACCGATAATGACTGTCATAGCGTGAAAACTGTCAATGTTAATTGCAACCATATCGGAACCTCAAATCACAGCGTTTTTAAACATAGAACAACAATTCTACCGATCTATCAAATTGACCAATTTGTAAAAACACACATTATTCTACAAATGATATACCAAATTAAAGTGCAATCATAATGCTTTAAAATGATGCATAATGATGACTGTCATAGCATGAAAACTGTCAAAGTTATGGTTGTGAATAATACCGGAACCTCAATTTACCGGCCTTTTAAACCTGGGAAAATAATTCTACCGATCTATCTAATTGGCAATTTTCTAAAAAAACATTATGCAGTAAATTATATACCAAAACAAATGGCAATTTTAATGCAATAAAAAGATATATAAACGACTGCTATAACATGAAAACTATAAAAGATATTTGCAACCATATCGGAGCCTTAAATTACCGCATTTCCAAACCTGTACCAATAAATATACCGATCTATCCAATTTTTGTAAAAATTCATTATGCCACAAATTGTACTCCAAAACAATTTGCAACTGTAATGCTTTAAAATGATGCATAAACGATTGTCCTGGCATGAAAACTGTCAAAGTTATTTGCAACCATATCGGAACCTTAAATCACAGTGTTTTTAAACATAGAACAACAATTCTACCGATCATTCAAATTGACCATTTTTTAGACGAACACATTATGCTCAAATGACATACCAAATTAAAGTGCAATCATAATGCTTTAAAATGATGCATAAATGACTGTCATAGCATGAAAACTGTCAAAGT
>NW_025806511.1:0-1127 GCF_022045245.1 Lucilia cuprina
TAGTCTAGTCATAGTCTAGTCATAGTCTAGTCATAGTCTAGTCATAGTCTAGTCATAGTCTAGTCATAGTCTAGTCATAGTCTAGTCATAGTCTAGTCTAGTCTAGTCTAGTCATAGTCTAGTCATAGTCTAGTCATAGTCTAGTCATAGTGAGTCACGGTCTATTTATATCTTTTACAATTTCGCCATTTTAGCTGACGCTATGTAAGCATGCATAAGCCTGCTATAAATAAATATTTTTTTGTTAACAACACACGCCTACTCACAGAAATCCTATTCTCATCTTACTTAGTCAAGTTAATAAATTTATTTCCACATAGAAGCCTATTTGGGAGTATGTGAGTGTCATGTCGATGTGTTGGTATATTTTTTATTAACATAATAGCTTTTCAACAATAATGACATATTAACGAAATGAAGCATATTATATATTTTTTAAAAATAAACTGATAAAATTGAAAATTTCTTTAAATACTGAGAAAATCAATTAACATTTCAGAGAACATGTAGAAATTTATAGGATAATTATTGTTAAGAAGATTTTAAATGGAAATATTCATAGAATAGAAATTAGAAAACTTTAAAAATATATTTATTTTAAATTAATTAAGGGCTTTCTTAAAAATGTCTTACGTTACGTTAATTACCATAACACCATTTTAAAAGTGTTATGGTAAAAGTGTTGTCTAAGTTTGTGTTTTAAACGTTTTATAGTTCTTTCCATACATTTACTTCTTTCTCATTTCATTTCTAAGCCGCCAATTCCAAATTAAATTTTTGTTTTATATAAACATTTGTCATAAATAAAATTTATTAAATTTAATCATATCATATATTGACTTTACAATAAATTATGCTAAATATATTATTGTTTTGTTGATTTTTGTGAAAATTCTTGGAATATATATATTTTTTCAATATGTACATAATTTTGATTGATTAGTTGTGACAATAATGGAGAAAAAAAAATTACAAATAATAATAAAAATGTAAAATAAAACCTTGAAAATGAAATAAAATAAAATAAACAAGTAGGAAAGTATAGTCGGGCATGGCCGACCATATGATACCCTACACCATGAGTATATTTTTACAATTTTTACTTTTATAAAATTTTTATTTTTTGT
>NW_025806512.1:0-1766 GCF_022045245.1 Lucilia cuprina
GTTTTCTAGAAAATCTTAAAATTTTCTGTGTGTCAGAGAATTGTGCCCCCTCTTATTATATTTATTATTTTTACAACAACATCCATTGTATTTTTCATACCCAACTCTTTGGAGAAAATAGCTTGTTGGTGTATGACACAATGGAATGCTCTCATTACCTTTGCTCCATCCGAACATATTGAGGCTAATTTATTTTTGTCAGCAAATGCAAAAACATTAACATCTATCTTGGAATCTATTACAATTAGAATCTTTAATTTTTGCACGAATAACGTCAACATCCATGTAAAAATTTTGGGCAATAAATTGGCGGACTACCCATGGGGGGAGCGGCACCTCCCATATAAATTAAATACAAAAATTCATTTATCTTGGAAACTATTACAGTTAGAATCTTAAATTTTTGCACGAATAACTTCAACATCAACTTCAACATGTAGACATTTTGGGTAATAAATTGGCGGACAACAAAAATTCGTTTATCTTAAGATAATCTAACAATTAGAGTCCTAAAATTTTTTCGGAGCCATTTTAGATTCAATATGATTATTTTAGGATAAAATGTTTGAGGACTAGCGTTAGGGGGCGTGGTACCTTCCGTACAAATTAAATACAACAACTCGTTTATCTTGGAAACTAAAACAGTTAGAATTTTAAATTTTGCATGAATAACTTTAACATCCATGTAAACATGTTAAGTAATAAATTGGAGGACTACCCATGAGGGGAGCGCCACCTCCCATATTAATTAAATACAAAAATTCGTTTATCTTGAGATAATGTAACAAATAGAGTCCTAAAAATTTGTCGGAGCCACTTTAGTGTCAATATGATTATTTAGGATAAAATGTGAGAGGACTGGCATTAGGGAGCATGGCACCTTCCATATAAATTAAATACAAACATTTGTTTATATTTAAATTCTTAAAATTTTGTACGAAGAACTTTAATATTCAGACCAAACTTTCATCTATGGGGGTTTGCAGCGCCCATATGAATAAAAAAGGAAAAATTCATATATCTGAGAAACTGTTAGAGATAGAATCATTAAATTTCACTTGAAGAATTTTTATATCCATCTCAACATTTATAGTATAACGAGCGAACTTTTAATGGGGACTATGAATAAAATTCAAAATATTGTTTATCTAGGAAAATATAGAACTAGATTCATTAAATTTTGCTTATATATTACATTAATATTCATCAAAATATTTTGAGGATAAAGGGCGGACTTTAATCTGAGGAGCTTGAAGGCCCCAAATGAATTAAATAAAAACAAGTATGAGTGCTATATTCGGCTGTGCCGAATCTTATATACCCTTCACCATAGTGTATTTTAAACATCTTTTATAAATTTTAAATTTTTTCCCGACTACATTATAATTATATCAAAAGCTAAACAAAAAGAACAACAACAACGCTAAACGAAATAAAACACAAAATACACAAGGCTTCTAAAATTTAGAATCTAAACCAACAGACATCTAAACATACATAACGAAAAACACAGAAAAACAAAAATAACAACGCAATGACGCCAACAGCATCCTAACCAAGGGTGCCCAAGCCCTATGCGCTTGGTACTCTTTAGTTTTTGTAAATGCGCTTTAGACACACGCTATAGACAGTGTGTTTTCTATACACTTATATGCGCCTAATACTAGCAATACGTTGTTGTTGTTCTTAACAGTATACAAGCAAGAGTAAAACAACAACACTTTCGTATTCATTGCTGGTAAACATTGACGAGACGTAGATTTTGT
>NW_025806513.1:0-1838 GCF_022045245.1 Lucilia cuprina
CGGTATATTTATTGGTACAGGTTTAGAAATGCGGTAATTTAAGGCTCCGATATGGTTGCAAATATCATTTATAGTTTTCATGTTATTGCAGTCGTTTATATATCCTTTCATTGCATTATAGTTGCCATTTGTTTTGGTATATAATTTATTGCATAATATATTTTTAGAAAATGGCCAATTGGATAGATCGGTAGAATTATTTTCACAACTTTCAAAACGCGGTAGTTTGAGGTTCCGATATGGCTGCAAATAACATTGACAGTTTTCACGCTATAACAGTCATTTATGAATCATTTAAAGCATTATTATTGCACTTCAATATGGTATATCATTTGTAGCATAATGTGTATTTTTAGAAATTATTCAATTTGATAGATCGGTATAATTATTGTTCTATGTATAATAAACGCAGTAATCTGAGGTTCCGATATGGTTGCAATTAACTTTGGCAGTTTTCGTGCTAGGACAGTCGTTTATGCACCATTTTAAAGCATTAAAATTGCCATTTGTTTTGGTATATAATTTAGTGCATAATGTAGTTTTAGAAAATGGCCAATTGGATAGATCGGTAGAATTATATTCCCAGGTTTAAAAAAGCGTTAATTTGAAGTTCCGTTACGGTTGTGAATAACTTTGACAGTTTTCATGCTATGACAGTCATTTATGAATCATTTTAAAGCATTATGATTCCACTTTAAATTGGTATATCATTTGTGGCATAATGTGTTTGTCTAAAAAATTGTCATTTTGAAGGATCGGTAGAATTGTTGTTCTATATTTAAAAACGCTGTCATTTGAGGTTCCGATATGGTTGCAAATAACTTTGACAGTTTTCATGCCAGAACAATCGTTTATGCGTCATTTTAAAGCATTACAGTTGCACTTTGTTTTGCTATGACAGTCATTTATATATCATTTTAAAGCATTATGATTGCACTTTATTTTAGTATATCATTTGTGGCATAATGTGTTCGTCTAAAAAATGGTAAATTTGAAGGATCGGTAGAATTGTTGTTCTATGTTTAAAAACGCTGTGATTTGAGGTTCCGATATGGTTGCAAATAACTTTGACAGTTTTTATGCCTGGACAATCGTTTATGCATCATTTTAAAACATTATAGTTGCACTTTGTTTTGGTGTACAATTTGTTGCATAATGAATTTTTAAAAAAATTGGATAGATCGGTATATTTATTGGTACAGGTTTGGAAATGCGGTAATTTAAGGCTCCGATATGGTTGCAAATATCTTTTATAGTTTTCATGTTATAGCAGTCTTTTATATATCTTTTTATTGCATTACAGTTGCCATTTGTTTTGGTATATAATTTGTTGCATAATATATTTTTAGAAAATGGCTAATTGGATAGATCGGTAGAATTATTTTCACAGCTTTAAAAAAGCGGTATTTTAAGGTTCCGAAATGGCTGCAAAAAACATTGACAGTTTTCACGCTATGACAGTTATTTAGGCATTATTTTAAAGCATTATGGTTGCACTTTAATATGGTATATCATTTGTAGCATAATGTGTGTTTTTACAAATTGGTCAATTTGATAGATCGGTAGAATTATTGTCCTATGTTTAATAAACGCAGTAATCTGAGGTTCCGCTATGGTTGCAAATTTCGTGCTAGGACAGTCGTTTATGCACCATTTTAAAGCATTAAAATTGCCATTTGTTTTGGTATATAATTTATTTCATAATGTATTTTTAGAAAATGGCCAATTGTATAGATCGGTAGAATTATTTTCCCAGGTTTAAAAAGGCCGTAATTTGAAGTTCCGATATGGTTGTGAATAACTTTGACAGTTTTCATGCTATGACAGTCATTTATGCA
>NW_025806514.1:0-1341 GCF_022045245.1 Lucilia cuprina
ACTATACTAAAAAGTTTCATTTCTGGAAAGTAGAAAATTTTTAAAATTCAAAAGATTTATAAAAAATCAAGATTTCACAAAAAATGTAAATAGGTGAAAAGCCAGTTTCATTTTTGCGAAATCTTTATTTTTGACATTTCTCTTACTTTCTCAAAGAATTTATCAAGAAAGTCAACTAAATAGTGAAAATTGTAAAATCTTTCAATATACTATAATATACAGTTAAATTTCTGGAGATTATACAACTTTTAAAAATTAAAGGTTTCATTAAAAATTCTAAAAAAATTAACATAATTACCAATTCGTTTAGAAAATTAGAAAAAATATCAATGCTTTTTTCAACAACTTTATCAGATTTCACAAAAACTCTAGTATAAATCGAAAAATTAAGCAAATCATTGAAGAATGTGCCAAAAATACCAGCTGTATTTTTTTGAAATCTTTATTTTTTTAACATTTTTCCTACTTTCTCAAAAGCTTTATCAAGAAAGTCAACTAGATATTGAAATTCAGTGACATTTAGATTTACTAAACAGTTGAATTTTTAGAAATTATAAAATTTTTAAAATTCAAAGTTTTCATAAAAACTCTATAAAAAGTAGACATACTTTTTGCAATTCGTTGATAACTTTACTAGATTTCACAAAAACTGTAGATAGGTCAAAGATGCCAGTTTCATTTTTCCGAAATCTTTATTTTTTACTTTTTCCTATATTCCCAAATAATTTATCAAGAAAGTCAACTAAATAGTGAAATTTGCAAAATCTTTCAATTGACTATACTAAAAAGTTGAATTTCTGGAAAATAGAAAATGTTTAAAATTCAAAAGATTCATAAAAAATCAAAATTTCACAAAAAATGTAAATAGGTCGAAAGCCAGTTTCATTTAAAATAACTTTATCGCTAAGAGATATATAAACAGCGGTGAAATTCAACACAAACATGTTTAATGAGAACCTAAATTTATGCTCATATCTGCTCATAACATAAACATAAAGCAATAAAATTCGACATAAAAAAGTTTTATAGGAAATAAAATCATTTTCATAAATTTAATGAAAATGGATTTATAATTGACCTTACCAAGGCCCCCTTCTGAAAATGACTTTAAGACTTATTACTGACCCAAAAATGTGAGTACATCAGTAAAATTCTACATAAACATGAATGATTTGATGGTAGATTCGGCATGGCCGAATATAACACTCTTACTTGTTAATATTTCATTTTTTTAACGTCTTCATTATATTACACAAAAACTGTAGATAAGTCAAAAATACCAGTTTCATTTTTGTGAAATCTTTATTTGTTTACATTTTCCAAATCTTTTCAAAGAATTTA
>NW_025806515.1:0-1163 GCF_022045245.1 Lucilia cuprina
AGTTCTAGTTCAGTTCTAGTTCAGTTCTAGTTCAGTTCTAGTTCAGTTCTAGTTCAGTTCTAGTTCAGTTCTACTTCAGTTCTAGTTCAGTTCTACTTCAGTTCTAGTCCAGTTCTAGTTATTTTCTAGATTACGTCAAAATTCGATTCAGTTTAGTTGTCAAGTAAACTTCATTACCATTGCCATATTTTGCTGGGTAACGATATTAGTTTTCACTCTTGTATTGGACCAGTGTTAAGCGATAACTGACTTATTTCCCTTAAACTAGTTTGCCGGAAACTTATGAACTTTTCAATTTGTTAACACAAGAACATAGAACTAAAGAAAATTCTCCCAAAAAAAAAAAGAAAAAAACTATGCACAACTTTCAAAAGATTTCTTTTCATATTCTTTTTTTTTTACTTTTTTCCTAGTTTTGCCTTTCACAGCCAATAGACAAAAACAACTAAAGGACAAAAAACTCGATTGAATATTGAATGGGTCATTTGTACTCTGCTGAAGCCATTGTCATAGTTGTTTTTTGTTCTTGGGCATAAATTTACTATATAAGTAAAATGGCTTAAATATGTGTGTAGTTGCTAGCAAAAAGATTTTCGAAACCAACCGAAATGGTTAAAGTTTCTAAAATTCTACACTACTGTTTAATATTCTATGAAAATTTCAATAAACGAACCATGTTGGTTTATTGAGGTTTAATGTAAATACGAATTGGAAAAACAAGAAAAAAAACAAATAGAATTGCCAACATATGTTGCCATAAAACCTCAATTACAGTTTATTAAATTTTCAATAACAATGACAAAGTGAAATAAAAAATAGAATAAAAAAGTCTAAAGTAATAGAATAAAATAGTATAATCCATTTAATGAAAATAATTTAAAAAAAGGACACTTTTAAGAAGAGAAGATATTGTCAAAAAATGACATGAAATAATTGAAAATTACCACCATCAGGCATACATTCATTTGTGTATATGTAGAACTAAATGTAGAACTGTGTCTAGAACTGTATTTAAAACTGAACTAGAATTGAATAAGAACTGAACTTGAATTTACCTAGAACTGAACTAGAACTGAACTAGAATTGAACTAGAACTGAACTAGAACTGAACTAGAACTGAACTAGAACTGAACTAGAAATGAACTAGAACTGAACTAGAACTG
>NW_025806516.1:0-1800 GCF_022045245.1 Lucilia cuprina
TAGAACAGAACTACAACAGAACTAGAACAGAACTAGAACAGAACTAGAACAGAACTAGAACAGAACTAGAACAGAACTAGAACAGAACTAGAACAGAACTAGAACAGACTATAGGCTGCTCCTTTTTATTATTCTTGTCCTAACTTCCCCTTTTGTTAGTTATATATTTTTAACAATTTTCTTAAAAGCTTAGAAAAGAAAATAAAAGAGCAGAAGAAAGCAAAAGTTCATCTTGAAAAAAAAAGAAACAAGTCAAGACAAGTTTTAGTTCAATAAAAAGTATAAACAAAAGGGGACACTCAGGAAAAGGAAACTAAGGCAGAATACAACAACAACTAAAACATATTTACAGTAAAATAACATGAAATTCAATGCATGACAGACAGATGGACACAAATAGATAAAACTGCAAAAAAAAAGAAATAAAAATTGAACATGAAAACAACAATTGTAAATGAGAACAAGAAATGTTCATAATAAAAGCAAAATAAAATGGACAAAAAGACACTATAAGCATTTTTTTTTACAAAATCGTTAAGATTTCAAACAACAACTACAATGTTTTGTTCTCTTAAGGATTTACACAACCGCTTAACTTTTTCTTGGTGTTTGTGGCATGTTGCAGCTATATGTAGCAGCAGTAGTTATTATCATCGTCAACTCATGTATGGCAGCAGTCTTTAAACTAGAATTATGCCTTTAAGGACAAACAATTTAATGTGGGAAAAAAGGATACAAATGGTTGATAAAGCAAAACTTGTATGAAAGTGTGTATTTTTCTTAATTCTATTAAAAGAGGGCGTTTTTAGGGAGACAAATGAAGCAGTTAGTCAGCATCAGCTGTGTTAGAAGTTTGTGAGGTCTAAATAACAATAACAACAACATTGTAATAACAAAAAAAAGCATTTTATTACTTTGATAACTGTTGCTGCTATAAATGAAAACAAAAACCGTTTGTTAGAACGTGTATTAATTCAAGAAAGATAATCTGAATATGTTTTCTTAAGGAGAAAAAAAAATAAAGTGAAAAAGTAGAAAGCTAAGTTTTTATATAAGATTTAATGAAACTTAAAGCAATGGGAAGACTATGGTCATGAATTTAAAATATTTAGAGAATAGACTAAAATCTGGACTATAGAATGTAATATAGTCTGGCCTGAACATATTATAGCCTGGATTACTCTATAAAATTGACTATAGTCAAGTATGTAGAATAGTCTAAAGTCGGGCGACAGAACAGATAAAAGTGTGAACTATAGTAGAGGCTAAAGACTGGACTATAGAACAGACTAAAGAATAGTATATAGTCTATAGTATAGACGATTGTTTTTTAGTTCTAGTTCAGTTTTAGTTCAGTTCTCTTTCAGTTCTAGTTCAGTTCTCTTTCAGTTCTAGTTCAGTTCTAGTTCAGTTCTAGTTCAGTTCTAGTTCAGTTCTAGTTCAGTTCTAGTTCAGTTCTAGTTCAGTTCTAGTTCAGTTCTAGTTCAGTTCTAGTTCAGTTCTAGTTCAGTTCTAGTTCAGTTCTAGTTCAGTTCTAGTCCAGTTCTAGTTCAGTTCTAGTTCAGTTCTAGTTCAGTTCTAGTTCAGTTCTAGTTAAGTTCTAGTTCAGTTCTAGTTCAGTTCTAGTTCAGTTCTAGTTCAGTTCTAGTTCAGTTCTAGTTCAGTTCTAGTTCAGTTCTACTCTATAAAATAGACTATAGTCAAGTATGTAGAATAGTCTAAAGTCGGGCGACAGAACAGATAAAAGTGTGAACTATAGTAGAGGCTAAAGACTGGACTATAGAACAGACTAAAGAATAG
>NW_025806517.1:0-2114 GCF_022045245.1 Lucilia cuprina
TAGACTAGACTATAGACTAGACTATAGACTAGACTATAGACTGGACTATAGACTAGACTATAGACTAGACTATAGACTAGACTATAGACTAGACTATAGACAAGACTACAGATTGGACCATAGACTAGACTGAAGACTAGATTATAGACTAAACTAGACTATAGTTAGTTAGTTAGTTAATTAGTTAGTTAATTAGTTAGTTACTTAGTTTGTTAGTTAGTTAGTTAGTTATATGTTGTGTTCAAGAATTTTGAAACTTTTAGAAAATATTTTATGTTTGAAATGGAAGCTGCCTAGTATAAAACTCTTTATCATGCCGATTACTAATAACTATCTACTAAAAACTTAATTACTCCAATAAAAATGATAATCTCAATAAAAACATGAAACGTATTCTATAATTGTAAATCTTAAAAGTTCAAATTGAAATCTTTCTTTGATATTGCAGACATGTTTTGCATACATTAAAATTTCTTGTGTGAAAAAGGTATTTATTACGATTTGTGTCTGCAAGAATTACGAGTTAAATTTCATTACGTTTTGTTAAAAGCTTAAGGCTGTTTAAAAGGACATGCAAGCAGCATTTAGTTTATTTCTTTTATACATTTATTTCTATATTTTATTTTCTGTCTTTTTGCACTGATTTCTTGTACAAATGTTAACTGCAGACGAGATTAATACAATCTCAAGTGGACAGATGGCCACTTGTAATTGCTTTAAAAAAAAATGTGAGAAAAACTAATTCACAAAAATAATTTTAAAAAGTTATTATTTGCATTTATGTTATTACCTAATAGTTAAATCATTACATGTGAATTCCTCGTAAATTTCAAATTCTTTAGTTTAAGTTACAACTGGTCCCCTTACTTTATTTTGCTGTCAATCTTAAAGCTGATTGTATGTTTTATTTTACTTATGTATGTATGTGTTTGTATTTGAAACTCAAAAGAATCTTTTACTAAATAGAAAAATGTTCGGAAAAGAATTTGTTCCTAAAAAACACAACAAAAACAAATGCATACTGGAGCATCTTAAGTGGACTTATAGAAAAGAAGATTCCATCTAAAACCTAATGTTATAAAAAATTGTCAAAAAGGACATGACATGAGAAAACAACCACATTAACTGTCTTTAAGGAAAAATGGAGAAAATTTTGAAATTGTATAAAAGAAATTGCAAATAACTAAAACATATTAACAGACATTGTTAAACATATTTCAATAATGTTGGACATTCTATATAAAAAAGTTGTTAAACTATTGTTGTTGTTTATTGTAAATAATATTTTTTTGTCAACACTTTGTCTGTAATAAATAATTTTATATATTATTTTCTTTCATATTTTAAAATATGATTTTATAATGTTTTATTTTTTCGCTAGATTTAATTTCTGTATATGTCTTTATGATTTTGATTCTAAATGCTGAGTCACTTTCCAAAAATTTCTCTATAGGAATTTATAGTTTTCTCAGCAAATCAACAACTTACAGAGATACATTTGTAGTAATTTAGTAATTTATGATGGAAAAATGCGTAGGTCGTAAAATAAGTGTGAAGATAGAAAAATAAAATTTCTGTAATTTATGTTCACCACCAGACAAATATGAATATTTTATTAATCTTTGTGTAAGATATATACATACATAGATGTGTTATATAAATGCGCCAAAATTATTGATAAATTTCAAAATTTTGTTCAGTGTATGGTCTATGGTCCCGAATATATTTAATAGTCCTGAATACAGTCGAGGCTATGGACTGTCCAGATTGTAGTCAATAGTCTAGCATATACTCTATAATCCAGACCCAGGTCTATAGTCCAGGACATTTTATGTATATAGTCCAGACCATAGTCTATAGTCCTGACAATAGTCTATAGTATATCTCTATATACTATAAACTATAGTCTACAGTACAGACTATTGTCCTGTAGTGAAGACAATAGTCTATAGTCTACAGTCTTGTCTTGACTATAGACTATAGACTTGACTATATACTATAGTCTTGACTATAGACTATAGTCTTGACTATATACTATAGTCTTGACTATATACTATAGTCTTGACTATAGACTATAGTCTTGACTAAAGACTATAGTTTTGACTATAGACTAT
>NW_025806518.1:0-2160 GCF_022045245.1 Lucilia cuprina
TAGACTAGACTATAGACTAGACTATAGACTAGACTATAGACTAGACTATAGACTAGACTATAGACTAGACTATAGACTAGACTATAGTCTAGACTATAGACTAGAATAGGCCATAGACTATATTATGGTTCAGGCTGTTAACTAGACAATCGACAAGACAATGAACTGACTATGGACTAGACTGCAGTCTAGATTATGAGCTATACTTTGCACAATACTATAAAAGAGTCTTTAACAAAAATTTTTGGCTAGACTATGTACTCGACTAAGGACTCGGCTGTGGTTTAGACTATGGAATAAACTGTTGACTATACTATGGACTAGACTTTGAACTAGACTGTTGACTGGGCTTCGGACTATAGTATGAACTAGATTATGGATTACAGTATATAATCGTCAATGAACTCGACAAGGATCTATGAACAAGACTTTTTACTAGAATGTGTACTAGAGTATGGCCACTCTAATAAAACTGCTGCATACATACATATATATGCGAGAAAAAAAAACAACATGCCAATAGAGTGCATTTTTGTTTTGTACATTTGTTAAATGTTCTCTATTTTGTTGCTATTGTTGAAATGTATGTGTGTATAACTGTGTGCAAATATAAATTGTATAGTTGTAATATATATTAACCAACATTTTGTTGAATTGTTATTTTCCCCTCTGTGTCCTATAACGACCCTATTTTTATGCCACCTAATGTAGCCATATATACTTCAAGTGGAACTAAAGTTGCCGCTGTTGCAGCCAACTATTGTTGATGTTAAATATGAATTGTTGTGAATGAGAAGAGTGAGTGTAGTATGTTGTTGTTGTTGTTTACCATGGACAAACCCCAAAGGTTTTTATTGTTTTGTTGTAAATAAATGGAATTTTCGTATTCCATCCATCTACAATAATGCTATTTGTTTGCAACAAACAAATTACAGCTGTTTTCTTTGTTTGCAGCAAAAAAACATCAACAACATTTCATTCGACAATTGCAAACATATGAATGAGCGTTAAATAGTAAAGAGGTGGTTGTTTTTTTTTTTTTTTTTGGCATCCGACTAGACGATTGTACTGAGGTGGTTTTGGTAGTATCTGTCTTTTTTTTGGCTCATGGTGGTTGTGGAGTTTTCTAGCTGAAGGCTTGTTTGCTGTTGTTTTGTTTAGTTTTTTCTTTTGAAATCAGGTGGGAATTTCTTTGGCAGAAGGCAAAAACCAAAAGAAGACAAAAGCTTAAAGAAAACAACCAGCAAAAAAAGTCGTGACAATTGACTCAAGGGGCCACCAACTAGATACAGTATTTGGTACAAATGAAAACAACTCTATGAGTTTAAAATTGCAATAATAAAAATGACAACAATTGTAATAAATAAAAAAAAAAACAAAATCATTGTCATTAGTCAGAAGTTCAAAATTTTGTTTAAAATATACAAAACATACAAAATTGGTGGAGAGGAGAAAAATCATTGTCAAATAAGTTTAAAACTGATTCTTTATATCAAAACATAAAGTTTCTTTTGCAGACATTACTTTTTCTCCTACCTTCTACCTTTTCATAGTTAATGCTTGAAATTACATTTAATATTTTTTCGATTACGTTAATTTCAAAAACGTTTCGGTTTTTTTTCTCTTACTTTTTGTTAAATATTCATGCAAATCTAACATACATTAACATTTCAATAAACCCACATAAATTATTTAGCAATTGAAGGAAAAAAATATTCAAAATGTTACATTTAAATTGACATTTTAATAAACTCAAATGGTTTCAGGGTTCTTTTTTATTTAAAACGAAAACTAGTAAATCGAAAAAAATTGCACTTATTGGTAAATAAATTTTATTTAAATTGTTTTTTAAATGAAATAAATACACACACCTTTAAAATGTCTATATTTGAAGTAAAGAATTTATTATGTTTTGCTGTGAAAACTATATTTCTTAAGCCCACACTAAAGGAGGTATGGAAAAAAAGCAAATAAAGGATTATAAAAAGAAGACAAAAATGCTTGAACTAAGACCTTTAAAGGAAAATATTGCAAAAAAACAAACTTTAGACCAGACTATAGACTAGACTATAGACTAGACTATAGACTAGACTGTAGACTAGACTATAGACTAGACTATAGACTATACTATAGACTAGACTATAGACTAGACTATAGACT
>NW_025806519.1:0-2236 GCF_022045245.1 Lucilia cuprina
ATAGTCTAGTCTATAGTCTAGTCTATAGTCTAGTCTATAGTCTAGTCTATAGTCTAGTCTATAGTCTAGTCTCTAGTCTAGTCTATAGTCTAGTCTATAGTCTAGTTTTTAGTTTGTCTAGAGTCTAGTCTATAGTCTTTTCCATAGTCTAGTCTATAGTCAAGTCTATAGTGTAGTATTTAGTTTGTTCTATAGATTAGTCTTTAGTGTAGCATATGGTCTAGTTTATAGTCTTGTCTATTGTCCAGTCTAATGTTTAGTATATAGTATAGTCTATTGTTTGTAAATAGTCTAGTTATCGTCTAATCTTTAGTAGAGAATATTCTTTAGTCAATAGTCTAGTTTATCAATACCAATCAATAGTCTAGTGTATATTATATTCTGTAGTATATTCTATAGTTTACTGTATAGTTTAGTCTAAAGTTTAGTTTATAGTCTAGCCTATAGTCTAGCCTACAGTCTAGCCTGTATTGTAATTTATAGTCAAGTCTTTAGTGTTGACTATTGTCTTGTATATATCGATTATATACGTATATCGTATATAATAGATATAACTAATTCGTCTTCAATGGAAACATTTTAAATAATTTGACTAAAAATATCGACCGTTAAAAAATATTAAATTTTAGCAGCAATTTAAAGAAGAAAGAAAACGTGTGGTCAACTTTATGTTTTCTTATTTAAAACATCATTCAACCATGATGGTTGGATTGCACCAATTGCATTACTCTTCCAAGTTTTGTGTGACTTTTCAACATTAAGAGACCACTTTCACTTAATATTCTTTGCATGTTCGTAAGTCCTTAGTTTTTACGGCTATTTGAGATGCATAATATGGAGAAGAAAAATATTTTTGGTTTCTGTTTCATTTCTTAATAAATGAAATTACTTTGGCAAGAATAAAAATGCAAATTTTTGCTAAGACATGTTCTAATTTGAAATGTCATGCATAAGAAAACTAATGAAAAACTGGCTACGCTTTTAGTGTCAATAAAAATTCGTTGTAAAATTAAGTTGCATTTAAAGAATAATTTTTTAGTTAACCGTTGCCGATGTTTTAACATTGAAGTTCTTTAATTTAAGATTTCTGTTAGCACAAAACAATATTGTTAAACTAACAATAAAATATATAAAGATAAAATTAAAAACTATAAATTAGTATTAACCTAAACAACATAAAATGACATCCGTAACTGCCAAGATGAAATTAGCCTTTTCTACGAGTTTCTATTAAATGGTTTAAGCCAAAAAGGCGTACATTTTACAAGAAACACAAAAAAGTTTTCTACTTTAAATCTTAAAATAAAAGGAATGTGAAAAGTTTTTCTTTTTATTGAGGGGGAGGAGAAATTGTGTAAATGGGAAATTGTAAGGATAAAAAAAAATTAAGACAAAACTTAACACATTTGTCATTCATAACAATGTAAGAACAAATAGGAATAACATTTTTAGGATTAAACAAAATTTTAAGTTGCAGAGAAAATCTCGAAAAATGCTTTAAGTTATCCTTGTTTATTCAATTCAACTTTTATAAATTTGATAAACAAGGCTAGATACTAGACTATAGACTGGACTATAGACTAGACTACAGACTAGACTATAGACTGGACTATAGATTAGACTATAGACCAGACTAGAAACCAGAATGTAGATTTTACTGTAGACTAGACTATAGACTTTACTATAGACTAGATTATAAAATTTACTATAGACTAGATTATAGACTATACTATTGACTAGACTATAGATTTATAGACTAGACTATAGACTACACTATAGACTAGACTATAGAATAGACTACAGACTATACTATAGACTAGACTATAGACTAGACAATAGACAAGACTTTAGACTAAACTATAGACTAGGCTATAGACTAGGCTATAGACTAGGCTATAGACTAGACTATATACTACACTATAGACTAGACTATAGACTATACTATAGACTAGAGTATAGACTAGACTATAGACTAGAGTATAGACTAGACTATAGACTAGACTATAGACTAGACTATAGACTAGGCTATAGACTAGACTATAGACTAGGCTATAGACTAGACTATAGACTAGGCTATAGACTATGCTATAGACTAGACTATAGACTAGACTATAGACTAGGCTATAGACTAGACTATAGACTAGGCTATAGACTATGATATAGACTAAACTATAGACTAGACTATAGACTAGACTATAGACTAAACTATAGACTAGACTATAGACTAGACTATAGA
>NW_025806520.1:0-1527 GCF_022045245.1 Lucilia cuprina
TACCCCGAGAGTTCTTAGAGTTGCTAGCGAATCATTAACTGAAGATTGTATTCTTCTAATTGATTCGCTGTTTTCAGCGGTTGCTGGCGGAATATTAAAAAGGAGTTTATTTGGTTATCAACCAGAACACGTTTGTTTTCATAGCGGGTTTTCAAAGCATTCCACGCTAATTCAAAATTTTCATGAGATAAGGGATATCTCTCTACAATGTCACCAGCTTCACCTCGTGTTTTATTTCGAAGGTGGTATAATTTTGTGACAGGAGAGAGTTTTGAGTGATTTATATATACGACCGTGAACATGTCACGAAACGATGGCCATTGTTCGTAACTGCCTTTAAATATTTCTGTATCGCAAGGGGGAAGTTTTATACAGTTACTAGAGTTATCTGGCGCAAAATTTTGAGTGAGAGGTTGGTTTGGGATTAAGTATCGGGCTGCTGCCTCGAACCCTGCTACATTAGAACTATCTAGTCTAGTAGCTTTTATTAAATCAAAAATTTGAGATGTGCATAAGTTATATGCGTCTACACACGCATTAAAATTAGTTTTCGCTTCTTCTTTAAATTCGGGTTTTATAGAGTTATCAGAAGCTAACATGACTCTTTCGTAAGAAGCTTCGACTTTAACCCATCTTGCGTCCAAATCTTTTAATTTTACTTCAAGAACAGATTCAGATTGTTCTTCAATAGGCGTTCTATTGAATCTGTCACAAAATTGTAGAAGATGGTCGCAGTCGAATACAAAGCGCTCTTTTGGAGCTGAAGTAGACTTTGTATTTGATGTAGAAGTCATATTAAAATGAGTTTAATAAGCTTATTTTATCTTTAAAGCGTAGCGATTGCAATTTAATTTCTTTGTAATAGCGGTAAATTGGGGTATAAGCTATTAAAAGCTGAGTTATGAAATGAGAATAAAAATTTTATTCTTTTTCGTAAAAGCGGATATAATAAAAGTGGGTAATTGCGACTTTATGTAAAAATGTTTTTATTAAAAGGGCTGGTATACGCTGAAAGCGGATAAAATACAAAGTAAACCAAACGAGAATTAGGTATTTATTGACAATTTTTATCGTTCTTCTTTATTCACTTTACTGAGAAGCGGTTATTAAATTAAAATAGTAATATGAACATAAAGAAGTAGTATCGATAGCGGCGAGTTGAAATTTAATTTAAAATTTTAATAACTTTTCTTTATTCACTTTACTGAAAAGGCGGTTATTTAATAAAATAGTAATATGAACATAAAGAAAAAGTTATATATATATTTTTTTTTGAAAATTTAAAATTTCAGTTAATCAATTATTCGTATTTCTTTATACTCTGGGTAAAGGGGCTATAGCGTTATAGCACTAGATACCAATTATCTAGTTAAAAATTGAGTATAAGAATAGAATAATTTACAAAGTGATAAAAAAATTTAAAAAATTTTTAATTTTGAGCAGATTGTTTAATTTTTATTATTCTCGGTGGTTTGTTTGTATGCGATTATTAGAGAAAAACTAGAGCTGATATCTAGTTAAAGGTGA
>NW_025806521.1:0-1294 GCF_022045245.1 Lucilia cuprina
AATATTCAACGTAAAAGTTTCTTTATAAAAAATAAAACTTTTAAAAATATACTCATGGTGTAGGGTATTATATGGTCGGCCATGCCCGACTATTCATTCAACAGTTTAATAAATCTAAAGATCACTGAATTTCACTATTAAGTTGACTTTCGTGATAAAGTCTTTGATAAAATTGGAAAAATGTCCAAAAAATTAAAGATTCCACAAAAATAGAGCTGGCATTTTTGACAAATTCTTCAACGATTTGCTTAATTTTTCGACTTATACTAGAGTTTTTGTGAAATCTGATAAAGTTGTTTAAAAAACATATACATTTTTTCTAATTTTCTCACCGATTTGCTAATTATGTTTTTTTATGAAACCTTTGAATTTCAACAACTTTCTAATATAAAGAAATTCAACTGATTATTAAATTGAAAGAATTTGAGAATTCCATCAAATATATGTTTAATTTTCATTTTATACTAGAGTTTTTGTGAAACTTGTATATTTTTCTAATTTTCTCAACGAAGTGTAAATTATGTCAACTTTTTTAAAGTTTTTATGAAACCCTGGAATTTTAAACATATTTAATTTCCAGAAATTCAACTGTTTAGCAAATTGAAAGATTTTGTAAAATTTACTGACCATCATTACTTAGTTGACTTTCTTGATATATTCATTGAAAAAATTGGGAAAATGTAAAAAATATAGTATAGTAAATTTAAATATTTTGTAAATTTCACTATTTAGTTGACTTTCTTGATAAATTCTTTCAGAAAGTAGAAAAAATGTCAAAAAATAAAGATTTCAACAATTTTCTAATATAAAGAAATTCAACTGTTTATTAAATTGAAAGAGTTTGAGAAAGCCCTTGTACATTTTTCTAATTTTCTCAACGAAGTGTAAATATGTCTGTTAGAGTTTTTATGAAACCTTAGAATTTTAAGAGTTGTCTAATTTTTAGAAATTCAACTGTTCAGCATATTGAAAGATTTTGTAAAATACACTGACCATCACAATTTAGTTGACTTTCTTGATAAATTCTTTGAAAAGATTTGGAAAATGTAAAAATATAAAGATTTCGCAAAATAAAGCTGGCATTTTTGACTTATCTACAGTATTTGTGATATCTAATAAATTCGTTAAAAAAATTGAAAAAAAAATAAACAAAAATCACCAAAACTTGCACATATTTTTAATTTTCTCAACGAATTAAAAGTTATTTCTAGAGTTTGTATTAGAGTATTCAATTATTCGGGTTTTTGTCTTATTCGGTTTATTCGACAAATAATTATTTGAGGTTTTACGTTAG
>NW_025806522.1:0-5459 GCF_022045245.1 Lucilia cuprina
ATATTTTATATTTAAATATATAGATAATGTAATTAACTAAACAAAATCTCTTTCGGAACACTTAATATAAAGAAACGTATATGAAGTATTTTCATGAATATGTACTTTATTATGTTTATTTTTCACAAAAAATTAAGTTTTACTTAACTTGAGGCACTTACTTAAATTTTGCAAATTAAGCTGCCGGAATAGAATTTTTGGTTTGAAACAAACATTATTCAATTTAGAATATATTTTCCTCACAAATTTTAATATCTTTATTTTTAATATAATATAAACATTTAACAAAAATTTTTCATCAAATGAATTCGTTTTTGACATCTATGTAAATCAGGCAAATTAAGAAAAAATCAGCTGATTGAATAGCACCACCAATGCGAATTCAGATAAGATGGTGGCAGTTGTGCAACAACAACGTTTCCCATATATTTTGTTTTTGCTTTTGGTTTTCGTAAATGTCAAAAACCATAAGTACGGCGAATTCATTTGATGAAAATTTTTTGTAAAATGTTTATATTATATTAAAAAATAAAGATAAAGATATTAAAATTTGTGAAGAAAATATATTCTGAATTGTATAATGTTTGTTTCAAACGAAAAATTCGGCTTAAGTCGGTTTTAGTGACATTTTCAAATCAAGTCGAAAATTTCACCACTAATAGAGAGTTCGTTTGTGAGTGAAATGACGTAAAAATTTTTTGTCGGCCACGCCTACTTTAAAGTGGGCTGGCCTCTAAAGTTCAAAATATTTATGGCTATATCTCGAAAAATATACATTTGTTTGGACCGACATGTATATCAAATTAAAGGTATTTTAAAGACCTCTCCAATGATATGTAACGTGATATACAAAAAAGGACCCATTATAGGTCAATTTTGGGAAACATAATTATTGACCCGATATTTTTGAGGTTTATCTAAAAATCAGGAAAAAATGCCTTTATAGGTAAGTATATAAATTAGATTATTTAAAAGCCAAAATATTGAGCTTTTTATTAAGGTATAATGTGTTTTTGTAAGTATTATAGTTCCTGAGAAATTGATAATTTAATTATGATTTTGCTATTAAGAAAAAAAAAACGTATGTATACTAATCTTTATTAAGCGAAGCCGGTGTTAGAGATGCCATATAGGAGAAAATCCTTGCGACCGGCCGTAGGCCGGCTATTTATTAAATTTTTATTAAGCGAAGCCGGTGTTGGACATACCATAGAGGAGAAAATCCTTGCGCCCGGCCGTAGGCCGGCTATTCAGGAAATCTTTACTAAGCGAAGCCGTTGTTGGATATACCATAGAGGAGAAAATCCTTGCGCCCGGCCGTAGGCCGACTATTCAGGAAAACTTTATTAAGCCGGTGTTGGACATAAAGCTAATAACCTACATCCATTTGAGCAATTTTTAGTGTATGCCGACCGGTTATATAATCCTCTTTCGGAAGGTCCGCAAGACACAAACATACAAATGTTCCTTTCACGAGAAACTTTTTTCTTCATCAGGGGAATCAGACAACTCTGATGATATGTAAATTAAATTATAAAATAAATGGTTTTTGAAATCAAATGTCTCTTTCATTTGATTAGATACAGAAATGATTTATACCTTAAATTAAAGCTTAATTCATTGGCTATTAATATATAAAAATTTATAATAGAATTATATAGAATTTTTTTCCGATTTCTTTTAGATGAAAAAAAGTCGAGTCAAAATATATATTTTCCGGGAAATACCCATAGTCGGTTCATATTTTAGTATCATGTTATTTGATGTATAAATTTTTATTGTAAACAAAACAGTTTTCGATATATACACAAAAATGTACTAAACTTTGGTGCCCCGCCCACTCGAAAGTAGGCGTGGCCGACAAAAAAATTTATATCTTTTATCGTCTCAAAACGCTCTATATTGTTTTTTTTAAGAAATGTCGCTAAAACCGACTTGTTCATTTTATTTAAATAATGGCATATTTGGTATGTATACATATATGTTTTTTTAAGAAAAATATTTTTTCTATTAGATGTTAACATATTACATAATATTGTTTTTTATTTCTGAACACTTAATATTAAGAAACGCATATGAAGTATTTTCCCGGCTGGCGGCAGCTGACTTCTACGTTATTTGAAATCTATTAAATGTTAAAAATAAACAATATTTTTTATATATACACTATGTAAATAAAGAGATTAACTAAAAAAAGTCTGTTCCGGAACGCTTTCTATAACAAAACCCATATGAGGTATTTACCCGTCCGGCGGCTGCTACATTATGGTCATATATTGAAAATTACTCCACCAGAGTAGAATTATCCATTCGCAACAAATATTCATTCATTCGTAATATAACATTTTCATTAATATATAAGTACATATTCATGTTTATTTTTCACAAAATAATTAAGTTTTACTTAACTTAACAGGCACTCACTTAAATTTTGCAAATTTAGCTGCCAGAATTGAATTTTTCGTTTGAAACAAACATTATTCAAATCAGAATATATTTTCCTCACAAATTTTAATATCTTTATCTTAATTTTAATATAATATACACATTTTAGAAAAATTTTTCATCAAATGAATTCGCCGTACTTATATTTTTAGACATCTACGTAAACCAAATGCAAAAACAAAATACATGTAAAATGTTGTTGTTGCAGAACTGCCACCACCTTATCTGAATTCGCCATGCTGTATACTTTGTGGTGACACTAATAAATATAATTTACTTTATTTTATTACCCTGTGTCTATATCAGACAAATATTTGTTATGTTATTTTTATAAAGATAAAAAATTAGTGGGTACAGACGGCATTAATTTGCGTTATAGCGTCGTTATGTCGATATTGTCTTAACAATTGTTTAGACAACGTTGTCTTTGTATTGTAAAATTTGAATAGAATTTTGCTTTTGTGAAATTTAAACAGATTTTAACATAGGTTTTAAAATTAGGTAAATGGTATTTTAAACTATATAACGGTTATAAATACGTTTTTTGTGAATTTTGTAAAAAATTGGTTAATTAAACTAGAATAAGTCATTATGAATACATCCGGAAATGTTATGTTATTTTACAGACAGATAAACAAGTACTAGTACACGAAAAAGTAACAAAAATTCGCCTTTTATAAATTGTTATTTAATCGGTTTATATATGTAATTTTTGTAGAGTTTTCTTCACCTTATAAGTGAATTCTGCATATTAGTTTGAATTTTCATAGCCACTAAAATAATTTTCAATCATTCGCTTAATTGCGAATATTCGAATATATTAAGAAACTGAGATAAACATATTGTATAGTTTGTTATTTACAACGAGTTGACCCATACGCTATGATTGTATACATTATTAATGAACTAATCTGGTGTGGGTATGTTTTTTATCTGTTAAGTTATACCTTTTCATGAATTTGCCCAAATGTATTTGTTGTTAGAATCGTGTTGTATAAATATATGTAGTATTTATATAAATGCAAAATGCATATTTATAAGACCCCATGTCGATTTTATAGAATTTATCATCAGATTGAAAAGTCGTTCATTTAATGATATGTGTAGACGCGACTTCTGTTTTTATCTTATATTTGATATGGCAACTCTGAGTTATATCGATAAATTACTAAATAACAAAGTATCAGAACTAGTTTTCATGAAAAATATTTTTTAATGTCAATAAGTTTTATATATTTTCTCTATATTTTAAAAAGCGAAATAAGTGTTTGTAGAAATCGTTTGTATTACTAAATAATTATATTTGTCATAATATTCAGTCAGATAGTGTTCTATGTGCGTGCTATAATAATAAAAAATATCAATAAATTTGTCTGACTTTTATATGTGTTTGTGTAGTGAGATTGTGGCTATTCCAATTGGGAAAACATTTTTGCAAAAAAGCGAAAAATAAAAAGAGATTTGTTTGTTGGCAGAAAGTAAAATAAGGTAAGTTTGCAAAATATTGGCTTATGTGCATTTCTATTTTATTGACGTTAATAAGATGTAACTGAAATATTTTTTCTTTAAAAAATATATTTTTTTAATTTGCACTTGCCATATTAATTTATGAAAAACATATTTTACGCCATACATATATAATTGGATTTGATTTGTATGAAAATTTTATCTACAATTTAATTTTTTTTCAACAGTGAATTAAGTTATTTGCCTAAAAAAAATTTATAGAAATGTTAAACTGGTTTACAAATAAAAAAATAATAAAATAAATAAAAATAATCTTTATAACTCTTAAATTTGAAAAATTGTTTCATAATTATATATAGTTTAATTCTATGATTTACGATAAATAAGGTCTTTTCATTAAAAATTTTTAGTTTTGGATTTAGAGAACTTTTTAGTTTATAGGTATGTGGGCAATTTCATGTCATTTGGCCCATCTTCGAAAATCGATTTGGATGAAATTTCGACTAACGTTAGTACTATTGGATGATAAGCCAATTTGTAAAGAACTGGAGCAGTTCGAAAGTGTCAATATTAGACATTTTGGCCACAAAGTAAATGCTTCAGTTTTGTTCCTTGTACAAATTTCCCAAAGAATATTTTTTTTAAATGGGATTTTTTGTTCAAAAGCAAGCTTATACTATTTCCTTTAATTTCGTTATGTTCGCTAATGGGATGCGAGTAAGATATACATCAACAAAAAATACTTTTAAACGACATGTATTTTACATATATAGGTATGTACTACTAAAATTTCCATCTGTAAAATATGTACATACCGCCCGATGCATATGAAACATTGTATATATATTTATAATATTTCGATTAGATAGTGCGCTTTCTTGGTGTTACAAACTTAAACAAAACAGCTGTTTTGTCTTGAAATAATTGAAAAAAGAAATAAATAAATTAAATTAAAGAACATGATAATGTAAGTATTTTCTAATTTTAAGTAAACTATTTTATAAATTAATCATTTTTTTCACACTAAAAATACAGCTTTGATGACATTAATAGGTTTTATTGTTATACCTATACTCCCTTTTAACTTGGTGCAAATTGCTTGCAAATCAATTTTTTGGCACAAAATTTGCTATCCATATATATAATTTCCTTAAATGTTTGATTCCCTTTTATTTGCTATCCAATGCTTTTTGAAGCCCACAGCTGGGTTATAAAGCTGAAACTGAAACATAGATATAGTAAAATACCTTGGTCAACTCCTATCGTAGCCAGATTTTTGGTCTGTGGGCGGAGAATTAGGGGGAAAGAGATGTGAGTCAAAATTCACTGTTCTCTTCTTTAAACTATTCTGAGCTTTTTGAAGCACACAAATAAGAAAGATAGCTGAAACTCAGTATATGTATGGTAAAACAAACGTTTTTTATAGCTACATAAAGCGCAGGGTCAGACGTCGGAAAAGGTGATAATATATTTGCCTAAGTCTGTCTTTAGTCATGGTCAATTGTATAAAGAATTTTTAAGAGTTAAGGTAATATAGAAATAAGTGA
>NW_025806523.1:0-1069 GCF_022045245.1 Lucilia cuprina
AATTCTCTTTTGAAGTTTCCTTAATGTCCACACATAGAAACTTTTGTTTCAGAAACTACGTATTAATTGCATTGATTGAATGAGAAGAATAACAAAACAAGTTTCCGATTACGAGAAACTCCGTACCGCGAATTAGAGTCAACCAGGTGGTAAGATATCAATGGAACTAAAATTTAAAAATTTCAAGTGTCTACTCTCTAGATACTATGGGACAATAATGTGATGATTGTGCCGAAAGATATAAATTTGGGTCCACCAGATGGTGGCATATTAGTAGAAAGTAATAATCATTTCTCCAAAAATGGTAAAATAACTACTTTCGGAAGTACAACAAAAAAAAAAAAAAAAAAACAAATTTTAAGAGTATAATCTCTAGGTTACGTGAGGGCAATAAAGAGACGACAGTCTCCGCTCCCGCTTACAAAGAGGAAACTAAAGTGACGACTGTCTTCATTCTCGATTAGAAAGGGTACATTCGTGACGAATGACCCAAAACATACGAATTACAGTCATTCAGGTGGTTAACTATTAGTGGAAATTACATTCTTTTTCGTATGCATTGACTCTTTGTCGAACTGCTGGGTAGTTTCTGAAATAAAAGTTTCTATGTGTGGAAATTTAGGAAACTTCAAAAGAGAATTAAGAAAAAGTTTCTCTACGAAAGTTTTCTAGTGTGGACCGGCACCTACTTTATTAATTTAGACTTGGTTCACACTGGAAAACTTTTTTTGGGAAACTTTTGATTTTTGTGTGTGAGAGAAAGAGAAAGAAATACCAACCATCCCAATGAGGTTTGAAACGTAAAACACTTGAAGACAGAGCAAAAAGGACGGCCTGATTACCTTTAAGCGATAGTGGTAACGGCGCACGACGGTCTTCCTCCACCCAGCGCTGAATTACGAATAATATGGGTGTTGGTATTTAAGGTTGTCTGTATTTTGGCTTATTTTAAAGCATTTTAGTATTTTTATATTAACAAATATTAAAAAAAAAGATATTAATCTATCTATCCATATAAGTAATCTATAGATAGATAGATAGATAGATAGATAGATAGATAGATAGATAG
>NW_025806524.1:0-2593 GCF_022045245.1 Lucilia cuprina
AATAATTCTACCGATCTATCCAATTGGCCATTTTCTAAAAATACATTATGCAATAAATTATATACCAAAACAAATGGCAATTTTAATGCTTTCAAATGGTGCATAAACTACTGTCCTAGCACGAAAACTGCCAAAGTTAATTGCAACCATATCGGAACCTCAGATTATTGCGTTTATTAATCATAGAACAATAATTCTACCGATCTGTCAAATTGACTAATTTGTAAAAACGCACATTATGCTACAAATGATATTGTTAATGTAAAAGAAGGAGAGAACGACCGTGCGATTTAAGGGTATATAGAGAACTCTCAGATTTATTTACAATTTACTTATATTTATAATATTAAAATCTAACATAAAATTCTTATCAACTATAAAACAATGCATGTGGAATATTCTAATCAGAAAACATTCTAATCATAAATTATGTATTTAATGTATGGTCATAAAAAACCCACATTTACAATGCTTGTGCACTTGTTGCAACCATCAGTCTATGCTCTGATCGTGTGTTCATTAACATAAACATTAACGATCAAGCATCTGACATAAAGCATTAAATTTGTTTTATTGATTTGGGCAAATACATAAAACTTCTAATTTATTGATAAGTTTTATACCCGTATAATATAAACATGCATTTCTATTCCACATGCATAGTTTTCTATTTTAAATATCAAAATTCAATCTACAAGATTGAACATTCTGCCGGCCCTGAAAGCTTCTAGTTTTTCAGAACAAAACAGAACTAAATAAAAATTATAATTTAATTTTAAAAACTTTATATATAACAACAATATCATATAAATTTATATTGAACCTTTTAGTTCAATATTTTAAATAAATTTTTTTCTTTTAACTCAAATTTTAGAAAACTTAAGTTCATAAAAAAAATTAAAAAAAAAAATCCTAACTTAACTCTATAATATACGGGAAAGCATAATGGTAGCTGGCAGATATGTTGATGAAATATGGCACGTTCGTTTCAGTATCCAAAACAAGGCAATAATGACGACACTGGTGATGATAATAATGATCAACCTTATCTTGTAATGATTAAGATGATGGCCCTCAGCTAATATCGGAAAACCAAGACTTGTTGTTTCTTTAGGAATGTCTGGAATCTTGTACACCTCTACTTCACTGTTAAGCTTCAAGTGACTTATGTTAGGCATAAATGATGTTATATTCATAGAGGGGAACATATAATGAACGTCTGTTGCATATGTATCATATGCCCACAAATGAAGATCTGCTGCTTCCAAATGACAATCTGCTTCCATAGTTAATAGTCCTGAACCATGTAAAACAATATGTTGAGTTTTATCTTGACAGGTTACTTCTGCTGGTGTATGTTCATATACTGAGAAAATCCAAGTATTCGGTGTATATGTTTGACGCCAATAGTTTTGAAGATTTTTAATTTCTATTTCACAGCTATCCGGAATTTGCTTAGCCCTGAGGAATAATTTGACTTCACAACTATTTACCGACCTGGTGCTGAACAATGGGTGTACTTGATGGCATAGCGTTAAATCTCTCATCTTCTGGCAATGCGCAAAGTTTCCATCATCTAAAATATAATACAGCGCCTTTTACTTATCGATGAGGAAATATCTGCTGTTGGTGTGAATATTTACCGAATATCCATCGTGAGTTATTGGATATTGGTATACTTCATATGCATCAAAGATTTCATGATTGATTAACGGCAGCTGAATGCTGAAGAGTACGAAATCTTCTGTTGTTCTGGTGAAAACTTTTGACACCTTAGCCAATTCTACAGGATCTTCAGTTGGCAGCCGGAAATTCTTGTTTAGGTTGACTTTAATAAGTTCAATTTGTTTTTTGAACTTTCTTATCGGAAGAATTCCATTGAGAAAATTTCCTTTAGCATTGAATATTGCCCCAATGATATCATTTTGAATTCTTTCTACTTAGTACCTCTAATGACGAAAGAATGTTGGCTATAGCTGCAACTCGAGTAGCTTCATCTTTGGTTTCATGGATTTCTCCTTCCAACACTTGTATGGCTCCACTCAGCTTCGTTATGTCTTTAAATACAACTTTATTTTGTTTGCGTATGATTTCCATTGTCATATCTTGCGCTAAAGATAAATTTCTAACAATGTTCAGCAAATATTCGTCTTTCGCAGCGTTTTCTTTTATCTTCTTGGACACTTCTTCGGCATGTTCTTCGTCCATCAATCCAAACAGAGAATGAAATACATCACCCACAAATGGCAAGAATGATATTTTTTGTCTTTTTGGTGCGGAGGCCACTATCATATCATGCCTGTTTTCTATTCTTTCATACAGAGTCTGCAAATTCTGGTACGATGATGACTGGAACACAGCTTCTTTAGTTTCCAGCTTGCCGAGGGACATCATTGCTTCGCTCAAGGAATTCATGGCTGTTATATACTCGCTAATGTTGATATGCACTGTTGTACTCCATGAAGTCTTCGTTAACCCAACCATTGCTACCCTGTCGAAGAATATCCCTGCCTCATTCTTAAAGTTATTAATTTTAACTAAAGACCTAACTGGACTAATAATTGCTAACAATGTTAGTACTGTATACAAAATA
>NW_025806525.1:0-1880 GCF_022045245.1 Lucilia cuprina
AGACTAGACTATAGACTAGACTATAGACTAGACTATAGGCTAGACTATAGACTAGACTATAGACTAGACTATAGACTAGACTATAGATTAGACTATAGACTAGACTATTGACTACACTAAACACTAGACTATACACTAGACTTTGAATTAGGCTATTGACAAAACTATAGTCTAGACTATAGACTAGACTATAGACTAAACTATAGACTTGACTATAGCCTAGTCAAGAGTCAAGAATATTTTAGTATGTTGACAATATTCCATCCTATAAAAAATGTCAAACTTTTTCTTTCTCTATTGCTTTTCTTAATTATTGAATTTTTAACATTAATTAGTTTTCAAATAAGACATTCTTAGAAAAAGTTAATAAAATAAAACTTTACTACTGTAAGTAAAATGAATATTTCCCTTAAAAGGAAATTCATAGCAAATATGGCTGTAACGCATAAAAAAACTTTTAGAGACAAATTTCATATTTAAAAAAATATTTTATATTAAAAAACAGCGTTAAGAAAAAAAAAACGCAAAATTAAATATAATTTTCCATTTTTAGTTCATGTTATTACTCTTGTAAGAACTTAAAATGAATAAATGAAATTAAGTAAAAGAATACAAAACAGCAGCTACAACAACAACAGCGTGTAGTGAATTAAGAAGAGGAAAAAGGAAGAAGATGAATAAGAACAAGAACAAGAAACAAAATGTCTTCTTCTTACTTAAACGTACGTGAGTAAAATAATTTGACTTTGGAAAACATGCGTGTAATATGTTTGCAAACAACCAAACTTTACACACACACACGCACACGCACAAACGTACACAGTTACTCATTGCCTCTCCCACATGCAAGAACACAAACACTCTTATACAAATGGCAAACTTAAGGCATAAACATAAACAATCAAACAAACAAATGTATTATTTAGTTACACTAAAAGAAATCTTTGAGTAAAATGCTTTTTAAAATTATATAAATCTTTATCTTCTAAACAATTTATTACATAAAATTTCTTTAACTATCCTCCTGTTTGTTCAACATAATTTCATGTCAACATGCAACTTTTATGTTGCAAGTTGACATACACACTTTCCGTATAACTTCTACTAACACACACTCACACCAAATGGTTGACGAAAATAAATGAAAATTTGAAAAAAGAAAGAAAAACACTTAAAACATGTCACAAATTTTTCCCAAAGAAATAACAGCAGTTGACATGAACACTACATGAGCGGCAGCAGCAGCAGCAACAAAAATTACCAACAATTTATTAAAGTAATAACAAAATATCTGCTCTGCTGCCTTCTTGCAAAGCAGCGCAATTTTTTGCAAAATTTCTTATTTTCCAACTTTTAGTGCTGAAAATCTTTGTAAAAAAAACAATACGAGCAATAGTTTGTTGAAATGATGGTGTCATTACATAAAATTATATAAAAAACAACAAAAACAACAGCCAGTAAGTAAAGTAAGCGAGTGTAAATAAATTATGTATGAACAATTTATAAAAAAAATATAAAAAAAAAACTTTGCAATTAACAAATGTCATGGTACTAAAGACACGACAGTAGAGAATTCGTAAAAAAAAGAAATGACAAAAAGAATACAAATTCACGGAAAGTACAGGAATCTCTTCTTGTACTTGTTGTTGTTGTTGAAAGAAACGAATGTTGATATTTAAATGCAATTAACAACTCAGTGATTTGGAAATAATGAAATTGAACAAAATTTTATATGTTGTATGTATGGACTTTAGTCCACTTTATAATTTGGACTACAGTCTAAACTATAGTCTAGTCTATAGTCTAGTCTATAGTCTAGTCTATAGTCTAGTCTATAGTCTAGTCTATAGTCTAGTCTATAGTCTAGTCTATAGTCTAGT
>NW_025806526.1:0-1279 GCF_022045245.1 Lucilia cuprina
AACTACTGCTATATAGTTATTATAAAAGGACACTAGTATAACAATATACTGGATTGTAGAGCAGAGAGTGTGTGTTCGTGATATTGAGTGTTTTTGTAACTAATATAGTCGTACATGTAACTGCCCATAGGCATTTTTAAATGATTCATCATTTTTGACTTAAACTACCTTTAGGAACACACACTGACTTTGTAGTGAAATGGGCACGCACAAATATTCATCCCACACTAGAGTAGGAAAGATACAAATCTATAAAGAGAACTTTATTGAAACAGAGAAGGAAAGTTGAAACAATAAAAATTATTTATACTACTTTTTCAAAATTTCAAAATTGTGAATTAAGTATAAAACTCTCAGTTTTCCCAACCCTGCTTATATTTCAACTCAAACAATATCTAAGAATGTAAGAGAAGTGAAGAGCAAAACTCATTTAGTTAGAGGTCTCTGCAATAGTGTGTAAAGGTCATTAAATATTCATAACTTTAGTGTCTAGAGGGAAATTGTTAAAAGGCTCTTGACTTGAAAATTGTTGGTTTAAGTTATTTTTTATCTGTATTATGATATTTTACTAGCAATACCAGTACTACTACTATTGCTACCACTACTCTAACGATTGCCACAGCATATTCCTAAAATATGTATGTGCTTGTAATAAGCACTTGATTTTCATGTAGCAGCAGTTCAAAGTTATTCTCCTTTGCTGTATGAGTGAGTGTGTATGGCATTTTTCAAGAAGTTATTTTTTGTTGTTCATATAGACTGTTAACTAGACATAATTTTCTTCCAAGTCAAGTTAAATGACCTAAGGTAACATATTACTATGAATATATATATTTTTTGGGAGAAAATAGACAACATTTGCTAAAACAAAAACTTAAATGTTTTAAATAATGATTTATGAAGATAAATACCTTAAAACAAAGCAAAATTGTGAAAACAGGAGTAGAAAAGAAACAAAGGTATTTTTGGTTAGTATAATCTTAAAAATTATTAAATGGTATGAAAGGGAAGTTAAAGCAGTTATTTTAAAGAGTAGAAATAGGGTTTCTAAACTAATAGAAGACAACTAAAAAATGGACAAGGAACTCTGTAGTTTACTAATTGAGAAAAAAACTAACTAACTATTTAACAAACAAACTAACTAACTAACTAGTCATAGCGTAGTCATAGTATAGTCATAGTCTAGTCATAGTCATAGTCTAGTCATAGTCTAGTCATAGTCTAGTCATAGTCTAGTCATAGTCTAGTCATAGTCTAGTCATAGTCTAGTCATAGTCTA
>NW_025806527.1:0-1161 GCF_022045245.1 Lucilia cuprina
GAACTAGAACTGAACTAGAACTGAACTAGAACTGAACTAGAACTGAACTAGAACTGAACTAGAACTGAACCAGAACTGAACCAGAACTGAACTAGAACTGAACTAGAATTAAACCAAATTAGACTAGAACAGAAGGAAGAAAGAAAGAAAATTTTTAAAATTACCTGGAGTCAAAAGATATCAGTAGATTTATCTTTTTTATTTTTAATTGAAATAATAATTGACTTTATCGTTCTATAAAACCATAATAATCCTTAATGGCTGAACATTAAAAATGGTGGGATTTCATAAACCAAACTCTCATCATTTAGTAAACTCAATACATTTTGTTTAACATTTAATATAATTTTATTTGCTTTTCGACTTGTTGAAAAAATAAATTTCATTTTGTATACATATTTGCTACTAATTGCTTAACCATTTATTTCAATTTCACGCTAATGTTATTGCTAATGTTAAAGGAAGCACGCAGTCACGACAGCAAATATACATATAATAGGGTAAACAGCAAATAGTAAAAAGTACAAAATGACTACTACAACTTTTAAACTCTATTAAGTATTTAGCTGGCATTAAAACATTTTCACTATTAGCGGAAGGCCTTTTCTTACCAACTTCCTCAAACTTGTCCATACAGACATAGAGACCGTTACCTACATGTAGTTGTTGTAAGCGAACAGGCCTTATTATCCCTATAGTTATTAACTACATATAACAAATGCAATCGCTGAAACATCTGACTATAGCAGGCACGTACAAATGTTCATGCTAAATGTTTAAATATTAGTTTTTCTCTGTTTTTTATTAATAGCCTGGTTATTACAAAAAGGCTCATTTGTAACAAAAAAAAAACTAACAGAAATAATAATATTTAAATAAAATAAATGGAAAAAATAAATACATTAATACAATGATTATACATATTTAACAGGTTTTGTTGAAAGGAATGATAACAATTTATTTGAAGCCTAATAATATGCTAAAAATAGGCTTAAGTATTAATAAGTTTATTAGGTGAGTTTGAAAACTGTATTGCTAGAACTAGTTCAGTTGTAGTTCAGATCTAGTTAAGTTCTAGTTCAGTTCTAGTTCAGTTCTAGTTCAGTTCTAGTTCAGTTCTAGTTCAGTTCTAGTTCAGTTCTAGTTCAGTTCTAGTTCAGT
>NW_025806528.1:0-1727 GCF_022045245.1 Lucilia cuprina
AGTCTAGTTTATAGTCTAGTCTATATTCTATTTTATAGTCTAGTATATAGTGTAATCTATAGTCTAGTCTATAGCTTAGTCTATATTCTATTCTATAGTCTAATCTATAGTCTAGTCTGTAGTCTAGTCTAGTCTGTAGTCTAGTCTATAATCTAGTCTATAATCTAGTCTATAGTCTAGTCTATTGTCTAGTCTATTGTCTAGTCTATATAGTTTAGTCCACAATGTATTCTATATTCTGTTTCATATTCTAGTCTATCGTCAAGTATTTAGCCCTGTATGTAGTATATTCTCTACTCTAATCTATTCTAGTCTATAGTTTAGTGTGCTCCATAGTCTAGTTTGTATATTTTTCTTGAAAATGCTTACTGTGTTTATCGCAATAACATGCAAATAAATATTTAACCCTCAAGTTATTTAAACTTTATTTCAATTGTTTAAAACCAAAAAAAATTAAATGTCATAAATCTTTTAGTTTCATTATTTTTTATGAAAAATATTTAGAAGTTAATTAACTAACTCTCAGTATATAATGCCAGCATATTTCCAAGTCATTAAATAAAGAAATAAAAAGTAATCCTAATAATTTTCCAAAGAAAACTTAAAAAAAATGACTAGAGAAGCAAAAAAGAAATTTATAAAATTTTACATTTGCCCAGTTGGTAGAGACAAAGCAAATGTTTTGTCATTGTTGACGTAATGTTTGACAGTAATGAAATTGTTAATTATGACTATAATGTCTCATGCTTATTGTTTGGAGAAGACCAGCAGACTAAGAGGAGTCTGTTTCATTGGTGATATTACATGATGGTTCATTATTCTATGGCCAAGTTATATTAACTATACTTTTTGTTCGTTTTTTTTTTTTTGGGCAAGAAGAAAGCGTAAATAGTCATTACAAGTTGTATGTTTTTCTCTGTTGGTTAATTAAAATTTTCAGTTTTCTTTGGGAAAATGTTAAATAATTATGACATTTTTGTTTTCTTTATAATTTTTATGTATTTTAAAAAGGGCCAAGTTGAAATTAAAAGTAAATTTATTGTATAATTGTAAAAGGTCAATATTTGCCGTTTTAATTAGTTCAACATTGAAAACTTTCTAGTTGAATTGTTTGAAAACAATTCAATATTTTAAAATAATTTCGATTTCAACTTAAATTTATCATTCTTTAACATCATTTTTCACACCTCCTTGACATTACCTTGACTTCACATATACCTACACACAAATCATGTGCAAAATCCTTGAGCATGTAAGTATTTTTCCAAAAATCCCTAACCTTACTTATCTCCTTGCAACGTGTCCAAAAGCTCAAGTAGTTTTAAGAATCACAAATCTAACCTGCACTTATTTATGACTTTACACCTTTATTTAAAGCACAACAAAATCCCCTTTTCATAAAAAAACACCCAACAGGCAACACTCAAAGATTCTAAAATCATGTATTGACTAAGGAATATTCTAACGTGTCTCTCACTCTCCATGAATCCTCCATGAACATGACTTGACAGCATATTACAAAGTTCAACTACCTTTTAGCTGTTGGAATTTTTTTGTATTCCTTGATTTGAGTTGAATGTTTTTGTTTAACAAAACTGGTCTATGATCATGCAGAAAAGAAGAACATATTAACATGTAAATAAGTATGTGTGTTTTTAAACATCAGTCCAAGGACATGTGTCACATATAAAGAATTGTAACCCAAAAACATATAAAGCTAAATTTGC
>NW_025806529.1:0-2235 GCF_022045245.1 Lucilia cuprina
AGTCTATAGTCTAGTCTATAGTCTAGTCTATAGTCTAGTCTATAGTTTAGTCTGTAGTCTAGTCTATAGTCTTGCCTAGTCAAGTATATAGTTTAGTAATGTTTTTGGTATTGTTGTTCTTTGTAAATTTGTATCCATTATGATACAAAATTGACATTTTGAGAATTGAAGTATAGATGCATATATGTATGTAAATAATAAAAATGTTGCCAACAGACAGCAGATGAACAACAATAAGAACAATATTAATATGTAAACAAAAACTTTACACAAAATAACAACCAAAAGAAGAAAAAAAGCACATCATCTAAAAACAATAATAAAATATGCATACAAGTACTTAAACACAAATAAAAAACACCTACGCGAAACCAATAACTACAACAATAACAAAAAAACAAAACAAAGATAAAAACAAACGACATTGCACCCACTTGTAACATAAATGTTGTAATTGTATGCATCATTTTTGTTTATTTTTAATATATTTTTTGTATTCTTCTCTATACTAAATTACTACTTACATTTTGTTACTGAACTCTCGCTCTCTTTCTCTCTGTCATTGTTTTTTTTTACATTTTTTTATAAGAACTAAAGAAAAATACTAACAGTTTTAATTGTAATTGTATGTACTAGCGTGTATTTACTGTTTTCTTCTTCTCATCGTTTGTTATGATAAAAATGTTTATAAACATTCACACAAACTTGTATACACTAACGCATAAACATGTTTACATATACAATTTATTTGCCAATAGAAGAATATAGATTACGACTGTTTACATTAATTTTTAATAGAATTTTTTGGAAATTTAAAAAAAAAAACAATTAAGTTTTAATAAAGAAAGGCTACTTGTAGTTAAAGAATTTTAAAGAAAAAATTTACACAAAAACTAAAAATTTATTCATAATGTTGCAAACTTTAGTAAGGTTGCACAGTTTACAAGTTTTTCTTTAAATATAGAGTTGCCCTTATGAAATCCCCACATCTTAAACTTCTTCTAACTTCTTTTTAAAATTCTCCCTTACCTGCTCAAGTTTCTTAAACATTTTTATTATTTTTGTCATTATATTTTTATTATTTTAAGTTTTTTTATCTGATTTTTAAAACTTCCATTATATAGTAGTTTGTATGTACATATATACATACATATGTATGTAGCCATGTGTTTATTTCCCGGAAACTTTTGTTCCATTTATTATTCATTTTTTTTGATGACTCATTTTATATAATTAAATTTTAGTATGAAATTGTAATGATACATCATGTTTGGTTTTGACGGTTTATTTAATGGTGGATTTTTTTTTCATACATAGTATACCTATATTATTTTTTGTAACAACTAAAGAAAAATACTAACAGTTTTAATTGAAATTGTATGTACTAGCGTGTATTTACTGTTTTCTTCTTCTCATCGTTATTCTTTATTATGATAAAAAATGTTTATAAACATTCACACAAACTTGTATACACTAACGCATAAACATGTTTACATATACAATTTATTTGCCAATAGAAAAATATAGATTACGACTGTTTACATTAATTTTTAATAGAATTTTTTGGAAATTTTTTAAAAAATCAATTAAGTTTTAAAAAATAAAGGCTTTTGGAGTTAATATTAACTTGTAGTTAAAGAATTTTAAAGAAAAAATTTACAGAAAAACTAAAAATTTATTCATAATGTTGCAAACTTTAGTAAGGTTGCAGAGTTTACAAGTTTTTCTTTTAAAGTAGTTTCAAACTTCCATTATATAGTACTTTGTATGTACATATATACATACATATGAATGTAGCCATGTGTTTATTTCCCGGAAACTTTTGTTCCATTTATTATTAATTTTTTTTTGATGACTCATTTTATATAATTAAATTTTAGTATGAAATTGTAATGATACATCATGTTTGGTTTTGACGGTTTATTTATTTAATGGTGGATTTTTTTTCATACATAGTAGGTATACTACGATACTACATATTTTTAACTTTACATATTAAGGCGTTTCAAATTTGTAATTAAAAGTTGTTAAATTCGATTAAAATGAAGTCTAAGACAAGACTTTAGTCTCGTCTATAGACCAGACTTTAGTCTCGTCTATGGACAATACTTTAGTCTCGTCTATAGACCAGACTTTAGTCTCGTCTATAGACCAGACTATAGTCTCGTCTATAGACCAGACTTTAGTCTCGTCTATAGACCAGACTTTAGTCTCGTCTATAGACCAGAATTTAGT
>NW_025806530.1:0-1880 GCF_022045245.1 Lucilia cuprina
TTGGATAGATCGGTATAATTATTTTCACAGCTTTAAAAAGGCGGTATTTTAAGGTGCCGATATGGCTGCAAATAACATTGACAATTTTCACGCTATGACAGTCATTTATGCATCATTTTAAAGCATTATGATTGCACTTTAATATGGTATATCATTTGTAGCATAATGGTCAATTTGATAGATCGGTAGAATTATTGTTCTATGTTTAATAAACGCAGTAATCTGAGGTTCCGATATGGTTGCAATTAACTTTGGCAGTTTTCATGCTAGGACATTTAAAACATTTTAAAGCATTAAAATTGCCATTTGTTTTGGTGTACAATTTATTGCATAATGTATTTTTAGAAAATGGCTAGTTGGATAGATCGGTAGAATTATTTTCTCAGGTTTAAAAAGGCGGTAATTTGAAGTTCTGATATGGTTGTGAATAACTTTGACAGTTTTCATGCTATGACAGTCATTTATGCATCATTTTAAAGCATTATGATTGCACTTCAACTTGGTATATCATTTGTGGCACAATGTGTTCTTCTAAAAAATGGTCAATTTGAAGGATCGGTAGAATTGTTGTTCTATGTTTAAAAACGCTGTGATTTGAGGTTCCGATATGGTTGCAAATAACTTTGACAGTTTTCATGATATGACAGTCATTTATGCATCCTTTTAAGGCATTAAAATTGCCATTTGTTTTGGTATATAATTTACTGCATAATGTATTTTTAGAAAATGGCCAGTTGGTTAGATCGGTAGAATAGTCGTTTATGCACCATTTTAAAGCATTAAAATTGCCATTTGTTTTGGTATACAATTTAAGCCATAATGTATTTTTAGAAAATGGCCAGTTGGATAGATCGGTAGAATTATTTTCCCAGGTTTAAAAACGCGGTAATTTGAAGTTCCGATATGGTTGTGAATAACTTTGACAGTTTTCATGCTATGACGGTCATTTATGCATCATTTTAAAGCATTAAAATTGCCATTTGTTTTGGTATATAATTTACTGCATAATGTATTTTTAGAAAATGGCCAGTTGGATAGATCTGTAGAATTATTTTCCCAGGTTTAAAAAGGCGGTAATTTGAAGTTCCGATATGGTTGTGAATAACTTTGACAGTTTTCATGCTATGACAGTCATTTATGCATCATTTTAAAGCATTATGATTGCACTTTAATTTGGTATATCATTTGAGCATAATGTGTTCGTCTAAAAAATGGTCAATTTGAAAGATCGGTAGAATTGTTGTTCTATGTTTAAAAACGCTGTGATTTGAGGTTCCGATATGGTTGCAAATAACATTGATAGTTTTCACGCTATGACAGTCATTAAGGCATCATTTTAAAGCACTATGATTGCACTTTAATATGGTATATCATTTGTAGCATAATGTGTATTTTTAGAAATTATTCAATTTGACAGATCGGTATAATTATTGTTCTATGTATAATAAACGCAGTAATCTGAGGTTCCGCTATGGTTGCAATTAACTTTGGCAGTTTTCGTGCTAGGACAGTCGATTATGCACCATTTTAAAGCATTAAAATTGCCATTTGTTTTGGTATACAATTTATTGCATAATGTATTTTTAGAAAATGACCAATTGGATAGATCGGTAGAATTATTTTCCCAGTCTGACAGTTTTCATGCTATGACAGTCATTTATGCATCATTTTAAAGCATTATGATTGCACTTTAATTTGGTATATCATTTGTGGCATAATGTGTATTTTTAGAAATTGGTCAATTTGATAGATCGGTAGAATTATTGTTCGATGTTTAATAATCGCAGTAATCTGAGGTTCCCATATGGTTGCAATTAACTTTGGCAGTTTTCGTGCTAGGACAGTCGTTTATGCACCATTTTAAAGCATTAAAATTGCCA
>NW_025806531.1:0-1870 GCF_022045245.1 Lucilia cuprina
AGTCTAGTCTATAGTCTAGTCTATAGTTTAGTCTCCCGACCAAAGTCGATAATGAAATCTAAAATGGTTTTTTTCACAAAACTAAAACTATTGAATGAAATATTAATTAAAATAAATTAATTTCTCTTTGCAGATTTCCGGTCATCAGGAAAGAAAATTATACCGAATTCCAACATAAACAAATGATCGCTGACCAATTCAAAATTTCCTGCTTTAGCATATCACCCCGGAACTAGAAAATAACCCAAGAAGACTAAATCTCTCCACATAACAACAACAAGTGCATGTCTACGAAAATCCAGAGAGGGAGTATAAAAAGTCAATGTCGATGACGACACTTTTGACTTTAAAGCTGCTCTTTATGCTGCTTCTCTTAACGCTTCTACACACCACTACAAAGGCAGACAGCCTAGAAAATAAACCAAATTTATTTATCAAACAAAATGTAAAAAAATTCAAAAACAATAAAACGGATAGTGTTCATAAATCGGTTAATATAAGAAATCTAACAGATGTCATATACAAATCATCACCATCCGAAGCAAGTGAAAATGTTGCTAAACATCAGATACAAACAATGGAAAAGAAAGAGAAAATAACTGAAGGGGTATTGAAAGCCAATAGTAAATTAATGAAACGTTTAAAACGTCAACATTTATCAACTTCCGGCTCAACGGCTATGACTTCTTCTTCTTCTTCAACGTACGATTTAACAGCCTTAAATCATCATCAATTAAGTTTGCCCTCTGTGCCGTTGCCACCACCACCTCCCTTTCCTAATACCAATTTCAATCTCTCGCCATTTGGTTCAGCCGGTGGACTGGGTGGTGTGGGTAAATCAATGAATGCCTTTGCATTTCAAACGCAAAATCATCACCATCAAACACCTTCATCTTTGTTGTGTGGTGGTGTTTTAAAGGCACGACATGGTGTCATACAGACACCAAATTTTCCACATAAATTCACCACCCCCATTGAATGTATTTGGGTAATTGATGCCTCCGAATTGATGCCACATTCTGGTCACAACATATCGATTGTTGTGTATTTGACCCAATTGTATGTATTGGGTGGCCTTAAATTCACTGAATACATGTACTATTCGGACGATTACAAAGTGCCCGCTCATCGTGTCTTCACACTCACCGAAGACGATGTCACGCAGGTGGCGTGGGTACAATTCAATTCGCAATATTTGGAAATACGTTTTCGCATGTCATCGTTGGATGGCACACATTTGCGTGCCTTGGATCGTTTGTTGGACGTTTATGGTTTCAATATGACATACGAGGTGGAACCGGTCAAGGAATATCAATGCAATACGTTGCAGTGTCGTTTTTTGGGTCATTGTTATGCAAAAGCGGATTTTAGGTGAGTTATTGGATATTCTATTTGTTGATCGATTGTGTTTCTTTTTTTTTTAATTTTATGTGGAATTAGGCTTATTGATAGGATTTTGGGAGTTTGTGTTTATTTTTTATGTTGAGTAAAAGTTTAAATTTTAAAATTTAATAAGAAAGCTCTTTGCTTCAAGTAAAAAAGCTCTAGTGAAGAAAACTCTTGTCCAGGCTTTATGGAAATAATTTCTTAGGGAAGCTTTTAAGAGAATAGATTTTTATTAAAGCATTTAATATGACATTTATGGCAAAACTTTTAAATAACAAAAGCTTGAACAAATTAAGCTCTTGGAACATTAAAGTGCTTTTATGAGAAATATGTTTGAGATAAAATGCTTCAAAAATTATATTATTAAAGCTTTTTCATGAAATTTTCATGCAAATGCTTCAAGAAATAATCTGCTTTAGAAAAAGATTTTATGAATTAACTGGTTATAAAAGCTTCACAAAAAAGGATTAAAAAAAATTAGGAA
>NW_025806532.1:0-3183 GCF_022045245.1 Lucilia cuprina
GTCTAGTCTATAGTCTAGTCTATAGTCTAGTCTATAGTCTAGTCTATAGTCTAGTCTATAGTCTAGTCTATTTTCTAGTCTATAGTCTAGTCTATAGTCTAGTCTATATTCTAGTCCATAGTCTAGTATATAGTCTAGTCTTTAGTCTATTTTTATAGAAAATATTAATTTTTTCTGCAACTATTTTTCTTTAATATTTACCACCCTAATGCTTTCATTTAAGTTAGTTAATCGAAATTTATTTTCTATGTTGGTTGGAGTTTTCTAGTTAAAGTTTTCTGTTTTTTGTTGTTTGTAAATGTTTAAAATACTGGAACATCCTGTTTGTTGTTTAGGATGTTAAAACTTTTTTCCGAATGTCATGTAAGTAAATTTCAAATAATGTTATGTGGTGGGTTTCCCTTGAAACATATTTTTAATAAAGGGAATTTTAAACTAAAATTAGATCGAATAAAAAATTTAAATAAAACTAATTATTAAAAATACATTTTTAGGCAATAGTTTAAGTTATTTAAATTATGCTTTATGCATATAAGTAAGAATTTAAAAATTTTGCAAATGTAAATTTTTTTAAGCTACCAAAAATAGGCAACATTTTTTAACCCTATTGACTAGGGGTTTTTTATAGGCCCAATCTTTTTACATATGTATGTATTTATTTCCATGAGCTAAAAATAAAATTTAAAACAAAATGCTTTTTAACATTTGGGGTCATTTATTATTATATAATATAAATTCGCTGCCTATTTTTAGGTATTATTTTTATTAAATAAAATATTGCAGCTTTTACGTAGGCCGCAAAAAATAAGTTATGTATTATTTTTAATATTTAATATATGTATTTGAATTTTAATTTTTTTAAGCATTTCTACTTACTTTTGGGCTGTTTTCGTATTAAATTTAATATTATTTGAGTTGTAGAAACATTTTTGTTTAATGGATTTATTTAAAATTTAAACAATGTTTTCTAAACGAAATTATATGTTTATTATCAGGTACCTAGAATTAAGCAACATTCTTTATAGTTTTCCAATATTTATTTATGTATGCATGTATTTCAATAAACTACAAATAAAATTTAAAAAACGTTTTAAGCAAACAAATTTAATTATTTAACTAACTAAATTAAACAATTATTGATTTTATACAGAAATTTGCTGCATAGTTTTAGGCACTATTTTTAAATAAATAGTATAAAGCAACCTACATTTAGGCTGCTACATACTATAAATAAATGATTATTTTTATCATTTGTATGTATATGTTTTCATTTGTTGATATTTTTACAGAATTTTGTTGTATATTTTTAGATACTTTTTTTTGAAATAAAATATTGATTGTGTAGCCTATATTTAGGCTGACTTTTACAATAAATAAATTATTAACTTTAACATTTTAATTTATTTTTTTGTTTGCAATTTTATGATGACTTGTTACAGTTTTTTTTTGCACAAGATATTTTAAATAAATTATTACAAACAAATTATTTACATTTGTAGTTACAATACCAACAAATGTGTTAGTATTAAGCCTAGACCAATGTATTTCTATAGATTTTTATAAGGACATTGGATATTATCTTTATGAACCTGCAAGGTTGTACCTAATTAAGCATCCTTGGTAGTTGCATAGTTGGGACTACAACTAGACAATTGACTCCCTAATAGATTACTTTCTAAGTACCTTCTCTCTTTAAACAATTAAGTAACCATTTTCTATTTTTTTCCTCTCAAATATACGTTTGAAATATAAGAATTTATTTAACAGAAGGAATTAAACAAAGTGTATTAATATTGATTTTTTTGTTGAAATTTTTCAAAACCTACATCTTAATGTCTAAAAGTATTGAAATTTAGTATTTACTTGCTTGTACTTATACTAAATACAGAAATCAAAGTATTTATGTAAATCCTGTACATAAGTTTACATATTTGTTTGCTTTTCAAACATATAGTAAGTTGCAGTAAATTGCAAATATCTGTTTTTTGTACCCTCAAACTGGTGTGTAACCAAACTGCAACAATAAAAACAAAAAGAAAAAAAATAAACACGTATGCAGCAAATTTACTTCAACAAATATTCAAATTTATATTCGAAATTCTAAAATATTTAGTAAAATAGAAAAACACAATAACAGCAACAACGAGGACGATAACAACAAACATTTAATACCCACAACAATAAAAAGTTTGTAACTCTATTTTTAGTAAAAACTAAAAATCACAAACACGTTTACCCCAATCCAAATCCCAATGGTGTTTTCATGTTGCAAAAAAAAAAAAAACTTTATTCTGCACTCTACTTTTCTACTTCAATATTTTGTTTACTCGGCAAACGAAAATTTTTTTATTTAAACGTAACAAAAATATAAAAAAAAGTGTTTAATCCCCCAAAATAAAAATAAAAAAATCGCTTGATGGTTTTGTGCATTGCACAATGGTTTTTAGAGTTTTATAGTAACTACGTCATGGTCTCCTTTTTTATATGTTTCTATATGTGTTTGGGTGTAAGACTAAGTGCTCCAAATATTGGTTAGTTTTTTTTCTCTCTATTTCTAAATAAATTGTACAATATTGTTATTTACGTTCATTTACATAAGTTTAGCAGTTTAAGTGTGGAATCAAACACACAAACAACTAAGGACTGCTTGATACATCCCAAAGGTCTTTTTGTTCCACTTAAATTATATTTTATATCAGCTTTAGTTCAGTTATTGTCTAGTTCTAGTTCAGTTCTAGTTCTAGTTCAGTTCTAGTTCAGTTCTAGTTCAGTTCTAGTTCAGTTCTAGTTCAGTTCTAGTTCAGTTCTAGTTCAGTTCTAGTTCAGTTCTAGTTCAGTTCTAGTTCAGTTCTAGTTCAGTTCTAGTTCAGTTCTAGTTCAGTTCTAGTTCAGTTCTAGTTCAGTTCTAGTTCAGTTCTAGTTCAGTTCTAGTTCAGTTCTAGTTCAGTTCTAGTTCAGTTCTAGTTCAGTTCTAGTTCAGTTCTAGTTCAGTTCTAGTTCAGTTCTAGTTAATTTCTAGTTCAGTTCTAGTTCAGTTCTTGTTAAGATCTAGTTCAGTTCTAGTCCAGTTCTAGCTCAGTTCTAGTTCAGTTCTAGTTCAGTTCTAGTTCAGATCTAGTTCAGATCTAGTTCAGTTCTAGTTCAGTTCTAGTTCAGTTCTAGTTCAGTTCTAGTTCAGTTCTA
>NW_025806533.1:0-3010 GCF_022045245.1 Lucilia cuprina
CAATGAATATGATATAAATGAAAATCATAAATGTTACAATCGGACCTATATTAAAAAATATGGTCCTTCATACGAATGCTTTGACTTATTATTGCAGATGCCAAACCATTTAGAAAAATGATTTGTATATTTACAAATATTTCATGCCGCGCTTTACTTTGACGTCAAGATTTTTAATGAACTAAATTCGTTTAAGTGATTTTTGATTTTATATCAGAGCTATGACCAATTATAGACCAGTTCAAAAACATTTCAGCTAAATGATTTATCTATACCCATGTCGAATTTTATCTAAATATTATCATTTAATAATGAATAATGTGGTGTTAAGTGATTTTCAGAAGTAAATATTAATATGGGAGCTAGGGCATATTATGTATCGATCTGAAAAACAATTTGTATAATGATTTATATGTCGAATTTTATTCCGAACACTTTGATTTTATTTTATTTTTTTATTAATTTTTTTCCAAAGTTCTTTAAAATTGTATCTTAAACTACTTTGATTGTCAATGTCCGTTTAAGTAATTTTTTGAAAAAATTTCGGAAACTGCACACAAAACATATTTCAGTCGAACTTAATTCCGATAGATTTATTATTCAATTAAATATATGCGTTTAGATGATTTTGGGAAGTGTATATTTTATGGGAGCTATGACCACTTATGAACCTCTTCGAGAAAAAAATTAATAAAATGGTTCATATAAAAAAACTTTACAATGAAATGTGTTTCAGAAGTGGACCTTATATTGGAGCTATGATTAATTGTGGGCCGATACAGATCTTCGTTGGTAGTATGATTTCTATTCATATTATATAAATATTTAAAAAAATTGTGTTGATACCGAAATATTTGAGGGAGTTTTTAACGATAAACTAATTTCCGGCAATATATACATTTGTAAAGGGGCCATGGGAAACTGTTGATCAAATGTTATGATTTTCAACATACCTAAAATAATCTATAACACAATTCATCGAATTGGGTTGTAGTTACTGAGAAAACTACTTAAGAATTACAAAAAAGCTGTATTTTTTCGATGTGGTCTGAAAGTTTTGCTCATAACTTTTTAAGTCATGAACCAAATTTAATGATTTCTTATGCCAAACTGTACTGAGTAATAATATATATTTTGGGTGAATTTGTAGTGTTTAAACGTGAGCACAGACAGATAGACGGACATAACTAAATCGACTTCATAAAGACCCAGAATATACTGTGAATCAACTAAGTTTTTTGCCTACCTTTTTTAATAGAATATTGTTTTATTTATTGTTCATAAATAAAATTCGAAAAAAAGAAAAAAGTAAATTTATGTTTTTCAATTAAAAATATAGATTGTGTAAGATGGGAAAACCAAGAAACAATATTAAAATACACATTTTGGTGCATTTGTTGTTGCATTTTATTATTTTTCACCAATAAAGTATTTTGCATATTGAGAATTCCGGTTAATTTCGTTGGGTTTTTGAAATTATTTTTTAATTACTTTTTGGAATTTATTGTTTTATTGTTAAAAGAACGAGTGTAAAGTATTTTTCAAATGCAATTTGCAAAAATCATATCCTCATTGTGCAAAAATGTGATGTTATTTGCCTTAAAAATGTTTAAAGATTAATAATGAGGCAAGTGTAAATCAATGAAATATAATTATGAGATGTTTAATAAATAGCATTACAATATATAAAATAGAGCAATTGATGAAATGATATAATGAATTATTAGAAAAATCGCACTGAATGGTCTTTCAAAATCTTTAACTACCAAAGGGAGGCGACTTGTATCCAAGGAAATCCATTGGACTCCTGATTTATCTTCTCCAAAATCCATATACAAACTAGGAGGAACACTATGTTTAAATTTAGACCTTTAAACAGACTTAAGGTTGCTGGGAACCAATGTAAAGTGAACTGTCGTGTAGTACAGGAAAAATACCTAATTTAGATATTTTAAAATAGAGGTGGTTATCATACCCTAAGGTTAACAAAAGCTATATTTTTCAGTTATTACATACACTTATATACAGTGATAGACAATCGTTTGTACGCAACATGTTTTCTTTTATTTTTAAAGCCATTTTTGTGTTTATTGTAAAACTAGATTGAATACACCATAGTAATTAAATAATAGAAAAATATTATAAAATATTTATCTCTAATAAAAATATTAGACAAAAAATTAATTTTCGTTGAGACATTCGTTTGTACGCAGTCATGTAATTATTACTTTTACGAGACTAATTGCATATAGTAGTACATATAGGCGAAACTGAAGCGGTTTTAAAACAAAAATTTTTATTCTCTTCACACAGACGAGCTCTGAGAGAATAACACAAACTTGTGAGAACTAAACGCACTCACAACACTTAAATTTTTCTTCGCAAAATTGCGAGGATATTAGCACTCTTAGTTTTTCTTATCACTTAAACTTAATGTTTATTATTTTTTGCGACACTTTTCATTTATTTAAAACCCCGAAAATTATTTTTATTTTACAAACAAAAAAAATTATTCCATGACATTTCATTTTAATTAAAACTGAAAAAATAAAAGTTGTACTTTTTGGTATTGAAAATTAAAAAAGTATTTTACATACTTTTTTCATTTTGTATTAGTGCAGATAAAAATAACAAAATGTCGTGTTTATAATATGTTTTGAGATAAAATATATTTTCAAAAAAATAATTAACTTTCACTAGGATATAAAACTCCATTAATAACACAGAAAGATTTTTTAATATTTCCTAATAGAAACTCATGCTATATCAAAAATAGCATAAAACTATGAAAAAATATTGAAAAATGGGTTCCTTAATCGATTTTACGAGAATAATGTTACAAAAAAAACTAAAAATTATGACACAAAATCTCTATTCTCTTAATAAAATAAAGACAAAAATAATACTCCTTGCAGTAAAAAGATCTATTATCATTCCTTTATCCTTGATTTATTCAATACTGTGTTAGGAATTGCTTCTAAACCAAGATTTATTAAGATTCATAAGGACA